>NW_016914240.1:86849-117791 GCF_001483705.2 Eufriesea mexicana | reverse complement strand
GGAAGAGCGCGTAACTCTTCGTGCAAACACGTCGACGAGACACGACGCAGCGATCGACTAAACAGAAACGGATGCCCAATATACGAGGGCGGGTTGTTCTACGTGAACTGGGACGCCTCGTTTCTTCAGTGTTTCGCGAACTCGGGGAAGAATATATTCGGTCACGTACGAGGGAGAGAAGGGTCGGAATGGGCTCGCGTGAAATTCACGATCGACTTCGAGACGCGTTGTTTATTCGAGGAAAGTGTCCCGCCGTTAGCCCGACGTGTGGGGTAGATAAACAGCGATAGAAATGGTCGGAACGAGCGGCGAATGGCGGCCACGGACGCATTGACCCGCGAAGAAATTGCTCGGGGTTGTTAATCTTCCGTGGCCGTTGAAGAAGCGTCGCGGGATGGGAGGAGAGAAATTGGAGAGGAATTGTAAAAAGTCGTAGCGTCATCTGTCTTCCCTTCTGCTCCGACGATGGAACGTCGTAATGAACCGCTGGTGACTCTGTTTTAATGCGAAAGAACGAGAATTATGTTCCCCGCGTCATATTACGCTGTCTTCAACGTTCCTGGAAGATGAATGTACGGCCTGGCTGTTTCATGAATGATAAAAGCTAGTTTAACGAACGGCTCGATGCTGCGAGATAGCCGAGATGTCGCGACGTTGATCCCACCGTGACGAAATTTCATGCCAGACTGGATGGATCGCCGCGGGAATTATTTAAATTACAACCCCGTTCTACGATGAAAAATTTTTGACAGGGCTCCTAAGTCTTTAACTGAGTGAGTGATTGGAGTTGGTTAAACGATTAGTCATGGTTGGTGTTAGTGGTGCTGGATGAAGTATCGGTAATAATAAGAACAATTCTTTATTTAATTACAAAGTGATCAGACACAAATATCAATCAAGTATCAAACGTATTGTTACGAGATCATATCCATCCGGTATTCGGCCTAGAACAGCGGATCGTAACTTCAGTGCAAAACAATCCAGCACCTTCCAGAATGTTCCGTTTAAATAATAATCGGCTATTGAGTATAAAAGGAACGTCTTCCATCGAAGTTCAGAGAATGCTGTCAACATTCTCAGTAGGGAAAATCTATTCTGACGTTTAGAATTCTTCGGCAATCCAGCGATCGAACTTCAAGAATAAGAATCACACTCGCGATTTGTAACAGTATAAATATCAAATAAAATCAAGCGTAAATCTGTATCGATTGCGAATTAAAAATATAATGGTTCCTGTTTTTCACGGTCGCGGACAAGGTTCGTCGTTTCGCGAGTTCGAGGCCTGCTTGGTAAAGAGGATCGATCGATAGATCGCGGATTTCGTGACAGTCGGGGTGGGATTTAAGTCAAGGCTGTAACCACCATACCTAGGTTTGGTAAAAATTTTGACAAAAATTTAATTCGCCTATATTCCTAGACACGAGGATGATATATGTTAGTGGTGGATGAAATATGAATAACAATAAGAACAATTCTTTATTTAATTATAAAAAGTGATCAAACACTAATATTCAGTATAAATCTAATTAATTTCTATCAATCACATACGCACACCTATTTTCACTATTGCTATTACTCAATTATAACTGACCTAAGCCCAATCTCTCTGGTTTGTTCTCTTTACTTTCATACGTTACGTGAACATACACAATTCATGCAACACCTCGATCGTTACACGCATACTCATTTATCACGATAACCTGAATATATTAGATATTTTTAATATTAATTAATTTGTCAGAGATCAACTGTAGCTATTTTGGCAGCTGTTTGACATCCTATCATTCACGACAAGACTATTCTTCGTCATTCAGTGATTAAATAATTGGAAACTATTAAAATGATCGCATTAAGTGCAGTTTTCTTCAAAATTCTTAAGATCTGTAAACTTTTCACGTCATTCGTAATATTGTCTCATTGCAATTCGTAACACCTTACATAGTAATGGCATTATCAATACCTCGTATTATTACTGACTCAAACACTCTTTATAATCGTATAGATTTTTCTTTCTGGGTCTTTGCCAACTTTCAAGAGACAAATACGAATGATTTTTGATTAAAGCTATTCCTCCTGAACAGAGCGTTTATAAGCACGTTCCTTAGGTGCTATATTATGTATAATTTCTTTGCTTTTCTTTTACGTGTGAAATTTTAATGAATATTTTAAAATAATTTGAATGAAATTTTAAGTTACATAATTTTAAGTTATATAACTATTTTAATTTTAATTATTTTATATGTAAATAAAGTACGATCAGTGTACGAATAAAATAATAATAACAACAATAATAATTATTCGGGATTTTTGCGAATAAAAATGATTTTCTCGTCAAGACGTTTCGTGCCCCGACTAATAAGAGGCACAGTCGACCGGAGGGTGAAATGCAAATGCGAACCCCTGCAAGTGTAAATTGAAAGGTTCTCTTGGCACATCTTTGCTAAGGTTTCCTCAGGCCAAGGATTCATCCTACCTTCGATTCACCCTGTATCGACCCTTGCTGCTCCATATCCGTTTAGTCAAGGTTCTGACCCTTCTCGTAATATCGTCCCCGTTTCGCAGCTGGAAAAATAGGAGAAAAATGGAAATATTCGTTTCCTTTTTTATATCGGCCACGTGTAGCCCGGAGAGACGCCCCGAGAAATGATACACGCCTGGCAATATGTGCCAGAAAATTTCGCCGATGATTTGTTTCCCTCGTACGGCTGCCGCGTTAGCGAGATATATTCGACCTATCGAAGCTGCTAATACCCTCGGAATCATCGAATACAAAAGAAGCTCTATAAACTTTCGTCGAACGAACGAGCGAAAAAATATCGATGAATACCTTTCGATCGAGTTTCAAACTTTTGTGGGAATAAATTCCAGTTTACCCGTTGGAAGCCGTATTTCAACCCGGCGTTTTTATTTTGATAAAAACCCCGCCATCGCGCCCGTCCCGTATAAATTTACCGATACCCCGAAAAGCAAGTAAAAAAATAACCCTGTCTCTGCTTCCTTCCCCGCCCGGACGAACAAATAAAAATATCCACCCCGAGATTTCAGCCTGTTCGCCATAAAGCGCGGCCATCGAAGCTAGACCGCTCTCAGTTCGCAATTAAACCCCGACGAAATTCGCGTTCCGACGACTGGAATATCAAGCGGAGAGTTGGTTTGACAGAAAATAGCCCGTTAAGCCTTCCTGTGGCTAGAGTATCGAGAACCGAGGTTCGTGTCGCGATGTTGCGTTCTCCCAGATAGTCAATGAAGGTAGTCGATGACAAAAGGCGCCCCCTGGGTGAGAATTTAGCGCGTTTTCCACTCGCAAAGGGGGAAGGGTAGTCTCGCGGACCGATCGAAGGAGGGTGAAACGGCAGGTGTCCGAGTATCGGTGCTGGCTCGGCTTAAACTATGTGTGCCTTCGTTAAAGGGGTGCTTGCTTTGTACCTCGAATGGTAATAACGTTCCCCGACGATGTCGCAGTTGTGCAGGGATAATCGTAATTGTATCGTGCCGGTGCTCGCGGCACTGGAAATTAGGGGATTTCTGGTAATTATTATTATTAAGGGGATCTTAGTGCAACGACGGGCTAAATATATTACGAATGGTGGATTCGGTCGATGAAGGAGGATTGGAAGACGCGTTTCTAATCCCCCTTGCTGGGAGAAATTTTCCTACTCCATCGACGAGTAATCGTATTGCCTTTTTCCCATAACGAGAACCTCGAATGGGTGAATTTTTGGCATTGACAAAAATTAGCACTTTTGAGGGCATTCGAAGAGACAGGTTTAACCCTTTCACTATGGTGGCTGTCATCGCATAATCTCTCTCGAAGCATCATGTCAGAGGTGGAAACATTAGAGTCTTTAGTATTGACAGTCTTTAGCCTTCAGGGCTAGCTTCTGAAGAAAAGAGAATAAGAAAAAGAAAAACCGATCATCGCAATAGCGCTTGCAATTCTTTGCGAAGAGAGCTAAGCAAAACGGGAATATTTGTCTGAATTTTTCTGGCAGCTGACTATAGTCACCCGTCGTGTATAGGTGACGTCTCGTGGCCGGTGACTACAGTCAGCCGGCATAAACGGAGTCCTCGATTCCTTTATTCCGAAAATTCCAGGAACGTTGGAGATTCTAAAATTCAGCTGGATTTCAAGCCGCAGGATTATTCGGAAGATCGCGCAGCCCGAGCTTACGACGAATCCCCACCCTTGATCCTGAAATATAAACTAAATACCATCTCCGGGAATGCCGCGCTATCCGAATAAGCTTCGAATATTCCACGACCTAACAATGTCTATGCAACATGTCCATTACGAACAAGAGCCGAACGTGGATACGATAACAGGCGAATCGCGGCTGCTTTAAATAGGAAAACAGCCACGCGAGCCGGTCGCCCATGCAAGTTCGACGATAGCTGCTCAAGGCTAAACTGTTTTACTTGGCGCCGGGAGCGTAACGACGACCACCGTCGTTATACCTCGTGGTAAGTAGCTTAGCCGTGTTTACGCTACCGATTCAACTTTATCCAGCGTCCCCGAGTATTTAGCGGCCGTACACGCCTACGATATAATGGCGTCGCTTCGAATTCAAACTATTTCGCCTCGTGATCGAAATTCTGCCTCTGTATCCTGCCCAATCCCCCCGTCCGCGTCTCCGCGTCCCTGTTCCACCAGCGTAAATGCAATCTCGTGTTCCGCTAGTTCGTTCTGAGGCGATTCCGACTGCCGGAAATTTAGTTTTACATAATGCCAGAATCGCGAGCACGCCGCGGTTATGGCACGCTCGCGTCGAAGCGTTACACCCTCTCGCTAATCAGCTCGAAATATTTCGCCGAATATTGCCCGATCGCGAGTGTACACCTCGTGTATTATATGTACATGTGTATCGTTGATGGATGGAACTGGTTGGATATCGGAAGATATAGGGGCTGTTTGGTTGAGTAGAAAGCTTTGTTCCGCCATTTTGCTCCAAACAGAATTTATCTGTTAGGAATGTTATTGCTTTTGTTTGGATCCTCCCACGGGATATGATTTTAGTGTTCTTGCTATTATGATTGTCTTTGTGTTGTTCCTCAGGTTCCCCAAGTGTCAACACCAGTTGGTAAATTCTCCTTTGTCGTTGTGCTATGATAGGTTGTGGTGTATGGTAGAAGGACGAAAAGCGTCCCCCAGCCTGCTAGTGTAGTGTAGACCTGCTAAATAAGGCTTTCCTAACAGGTCCTGCCTCAGACGTGGGATACTTAGATAGCATGGGAACTTGTATTTAAAGGAGGTGAGGCTCCACCGAGCACTTGCGAGAAAATCGTCGAGCCTCTTTCGAGTAGGAATCCATCTACCGGCGAGAGTGAGAACCGCTGATCGCTACAGCTTTATATTTGAGTAACAAAATGGCATTTACTGCACCAATCTGACTTTCTATCTCATGGATGTACACTATGAAAACAGTCTGAAGTGACACAGTCGTTCATACTCACACATGTACCAGGAGCAAGAGAAACTGTAGTTTAATGGTGGGAAAACTGGGAGACTAATGATGGGAATAGAGCAACCAGCTCTGGTCTAAGTCGATGACTCATCCTCCATCCATGAATCCAAATGTTCCTCGAACATAACCATATATACAAACCCAAACCATCTGGAGATCCATTTATCAGAATTTTAACCAAAAACATCGTGAATTCCTCGGAAGCTGGAAAACTCGATGTCGATTCATCCCCTCTTCGCAGGGACGACAATCACGCGAACGAAATGCGAAGTTGGCAGCAGCTATCGCGCCAACCCCTTCGACCCTTCGCCATTTGCCACTTCGTCATGGAGACAGCGGAGGCATCAGCGCGATTGGAGATACGTCGAACAAGCGCGGCGCGTTTACCATGGCGGATGAAAGACGAGAAGATCGTCGGTAAGGGAGGACGATAATGAAAAGATCGACGAATCGGTGGATAGGGGAGAACGAAAGCTTTCGAGCAAGTGGATTCCCTTGACGGAACAAAGCGGATCGATGGTGGAGTAATCCGAGGGCCGGGGAGGACGCGCGAGCGTGTACATCCAATAAAAGAGGTTACTCATTCTCGCATCGAGCCGGAGTCGCATCAGCCACTTCGATATCGGGAAAATGCCACTCTTCGTAGGAGCGGTCGCACGCGCTCGCGCGAAACACGGCAGAGCTGCTTGCGATTCAGCCGGCGAGCACGTATTGCCAGCGCGCGCTTGTCCGTGGACACGGCCACGCGTGTATGCATCAGATGCACCCAACACTCGCCCCTTCCGTCTCTCTATCGGCCCACGCCAACACCTATCGATGGGACCCTTCCACCCACCCATCCTGCGCCATACTTCTCGCTTTCGTACTCGTAAATGCCGTGTTTCTGTCTCAGGTGTGTCTAGCTACGGTTGCTCGGGGATTTCGGTGTTTAGGGTTTTTAAACGCCTAATTATTTTTTAAATTCGGTCGAAAATTCGGGAACTTATTTATTTGAGGTTTAGATAGCGATTGCGATGACCAATGACGTGTCTCCAGTAAAATTAAAGAAAATTTGGATATTTTATAAATATTTTTCTTAATTATAACTTATTTCTAGTTAATTTTCATGGTGGAATTGGAGAAGGAGTATTTTAGAAAATACCAATATTTTGTATGTTACCGTGTTAACACGCACATAGTTTTTAAGGGATTAAATAACTGTTTGTTTTAAGAAAGAATGTTCAGAATAGTAGTTTAATATCAAGTGGATACTCGATGTAATAATTATTATTTTTGTTTATACATATTTTTATTATTAGGGCTTTTTCGAATCGCACAGTCAAATGCTACGTAATGAGGACCGTGAAACGTGATTAGCTTAAATTTCTTCTTTTTGTTTAACACATTAAATGCCACGTCGCTTTACGTGCCATTCCGTTCACGCCACAGTTAGCCGTCATGGCGGCCCTTCCGGGCCGTACGAACCGGAGGGGGCCTGAACGGAAAGTCTACTGTCCATAGGGAAACGTGTTAACCTCTTCAGTGATACTGGCACATGTGCATGCGTTTATTTTTCTTTAAATTACTATTATTACAAGTAAAAAGAAAATTATTATAGAATCAGTTGGAAGACTATTCACCATAGAATCCCTCAATGATAGAAAGAAATTCGTCCCTGAAGAGCTTGATATGCAAATTGCGATATCAAACGACACGTCGAAAATCGAAATATCTTCCAGTACACTATATATATCCTTATATATATTTCCCAGTATCCATCGATAAATATCGAAACCGCTTTCTAATTATTTTCTTCAAGATTGGCTATCAGTCTCGATAAACGGGAATGAAAAATCAGATACGGCAGATGGAGATAAATCGGATAAAATGATTTCCGTAAAAATATGAAGAGCCTGTAAGAAGAACCGTGGAGTCCTGACAAGCTCTGTTCTTATACGTCGGTTTTCTTCCTATTGCAACTTTCAGTAACCGATGGGTTGATACGGTAGATACCGAGGTAGACCGATAGCATCGATGCACCAGCGATGAATATCTGTGCTGGAATAAATGGGAGCGAGTGATTTATTAAATATTTCTCGGAAACTGCGATCGAGTGCGTTCGCGTGGGTGTGTGGCGCACGGGGCCCTAATAATAATGGAATATAGACGCGAGACAAATTTATTTCTGCTTTATAAACCTCTATTATATTCTCCCGTGTACGGTCACGTTCTACAATAATACCAGCTGGCCTTAGAATAACAGAATTCAATAATAAAATAAGATCCATCTCGGAAAACTATGTCGATGACCCTGCTTCGTCATAGTCTTCCGGGATGGTCTATTTTTATTGGAATTGCGATGGGAATATTTTGAAATTTAAGTGGAACTTGAAATTTCCAGTGTCCCCCTTAGATAGCATCGAAAATTGAAGCCGGTGATCACGTTTATCGCTTTTTATTACGCGAATTAAGCTTCCGTCATGTCAGATTCAGGATCCAAAATTGACGTTGTTTTCATAATTGAAAGGGGAAGCATGGAATTAATCCGTTTAAAAAATAAACACAGATGTTATATTCATACGGTTTTCCGTGGGATTTTCCTTGAATTCTTTAGCAGGTTTTGCCTGCCTTGCTTTAACAAAATTAATCCCAGTGACGTATCGTTAATCTTTGTCCCTTTCGCGGAGACACGAAATTACGGAAGCTTCTTCATTTTTTAAAGGAAAAAGCAGGCGTGCTATTTTTGTCGGATCACCGAGCGAATTTCGTTACCTCTAATTTCGCGGAATTAATTCCTCCGGTGTGTCTTTATTTCGCTGGCCATTCTATCGAGAATTACGGCAATTTTCTTCGACTTTAAAAGAAACACGAATCCACCGTTCTTCTCTCCCTCTCTTTTTTCTTTTTCTTCCTTTTTCAACGCGAACCGTTGTGTACGGAATTTTCGTCGGATTAGCGAACGGATTTTGTCAGTTTTAATTTGGCCAGATTAAACCCGGGCCGGTGTACTCTTGATCCCTGCCGGTGGCTGCCCGAAAGAAATGCAAACAAAAGAACAACGAAGTGTTTTAATTGAACTGTTGCGCGAGGAATTTTTGCGGAATTAGCCGGGCAGAATTCGTCAGTTCTAATTTGTCCATGTACCTTTTGCCCTTTGCCTACATCGCTCCCCATATGAAATTACGAATGTTGCGAACTATACGTCTCTCTGACTCCCGATAAAATCTACCCTTTTGACCGGCGAATTTCGAATTGGCAAACTTCGGGTTAACGTTTATCGAACGCGTATATTTCTTGGTTAACCGAATGGAATGAAAAGTGCGGTTTAAAGGTAATCGAATTTCCGGGACTCCGGTTTCAGTGGATTCGCAAATTTTTATAATAATTCCAATCACTATGTCCCAATTTTTTCCCGTGCATTTCGCGGATTTTACGGTGAAAATATTGCTCGCCGCTTTTGAACGAACTAAACCAGAAACGATTCTCGACGAGTTCAACAGACTGAACTTCGGTTTCCACGGATTCAAAAATTCATCCTTTTTGAAGTTATTCTCGCAGCATTTCCGATCATGTGCTTTCAGTTTTGTTTCCTTTCTTTTTCAAACGATGGAACAATGCTTTCGATTTTTACTTATTCGGTAAAATCTATGGAATTTTTAGAGAAAGGAACCATGTCGTTTATACGGGGTTTCTCAATGGGGTCTATACGAGGTTCATGCAAATTGACGTTTAAATAAAAACAGGATACTGAGGATACACTGATCTTGTTATCTATAACGGATACTTGAGCCACTCGTTTTTCAAAGCAATTTACTTCACGAAACAGGAATTTAAGATTCATTTTAACCGTAAAAAGATAAATCAAGTAGCCAATGGAATCAGCTTGGAACAAATACGACTCACATTTGAACCACATATCCCATCCCTTCTTGTCTTCCAACTGTATCTGTAAAATCAGTCATCACTCGAGTGTACTGTCACTGAAATAAAAACAAAATTAGAGGTAGAACTAACAAATCTCCCTATGAAAAATTTTCATTACTAAGATTTAAAGAAATTTGACGATAGAGATAATTAACTTGGCTCAAACACGATTCACTTTTCAACCCCATACTCTAATCCTGCTTCTCTTCCAACTGTAAGTATAAAATCAAGCATCAGTCGAGTATAGTGTTACCAAAGTAAAATCAAAATTTGAAATAGAACTAATCAATCCCCTCATGAAAAATCCACGTTATTAACATTTAAGAAAATTCAACGGTATAGCTAATTAGTTTGGCCTAAACGCGACTCAATTTTCAACCCCATACTCTAACCCTGCTTCTTTTTCATCTATACCTGTAAAGTCAAACATCAGTCGAGTATAGTGTTACCAAAGTAAAATCAAAATGAGAAATAGAATTAATCAATCCCCCTGTGAAAAATTTTCATTACTAAAATTTAAAAAAATTCGACGATAGAGCTAATCAACTTAACTCAAACGTAATTCACTTTTCAACCCGATACTCTAACCCTGCTTCTCTTCCAGTTATATCTATAAAATCAAGCATCATTCGAGTATAGTGTCACCAAAGTAAAATCAAAATGAGAAATAGAACTAATCAATCCCCTTTATAACTCACTTTTCAACCCCATATTCTAATTCTGCATCTCTTCCATGTATACCTATAAAGTCAATCATCGTTCGAGTATAGTATCACCAAAATAAAATCAAAATGAGAAATAGAATTAACCAGTCCCCCTATGAAAAATCTATATTACTAAAATTAAAAGAAATTCAACGATAGAGCTACTCGATTTGACCCAAGTACGACTCTCTTTTCAACCCTACACCCTATCCCCGTTTCTTTCCCAGCCATACCTATAAAGTCAACCAGCAATCGAGTACCGTGTCGCAATAATAAAAACAAAATCAGAAATGGAGCCAACCAATTCCCCCTATGAAGTACTCGCTTTTCAATCTCAATTCCCTATCCCTCCCCCGATGCTTATCTCCACCACACCGGTCCAACCCTTCGAGCTCACCCTTCGGCGATATCCCAGGGAGACTGGGTGCATGTACCCGGCAGTCGCGGGATCGGGTAGAAGCAAGGAAACAGGGCGAGTTTGGGGTCTACAAAGAGGGTAGCCAGGGCCGCCAGCGGCGGTGCGGGCGCCAGGGGTCAGCGGCTACAACACCGGCCTGTACACGCGCCTAGTCTGCGAATTAACTGGGTGCAGCTGCAACTGCCGCCCCCACGTGGCCCGTTTCAGCTACCGGGAGCGATGGAAGGCGAGAACGGGAAGACTGCGGTGATGAAGGCCGGCGATAGAGCGAAAACGGTGCCGCGGTATTATTTCTCCCCGCGGACGCGTGGGCGGTGCCGGTCCTGGACAGAGAATTTATTCCGCGATGGGATTGCGACAGCTCATGCTGCCGGCGCGCCGCGCCGATACGCGTTGGCGTCGCTTTCTTTGAGACGTTTTTTCGCCGACCGGATTCAATGGCCGCCGCGCCACTCGTTATTTATGCCCGGCCAGCGTTTTTTTTTTGTGTGTGTGTGTGTGTGTGTGTGTGTATTTGTAATACTTAGTACAGAAGTGAGTTTTTAGGGGGTTGAAGTTTGTTGGAACATTAACTTGTTATACCAAAGAAGCTTGACAGAACGCTTCAGGAACACACGTGTCATGATCATTTACAGAAACATGTGAAAGTATACTATTACGTAAAACAGAAACGAAGGAGGACATAATAACGTAGAAAGGCAAATGTATCCAGAGATAGCAATGACAAAGAAATTATCTAATTATTATTTAATTATTAAACGAATCATACGGCATGCATCGATCACCAAATCAGATCAAATCAAGTCACTCGACAGACATTTTGGATTCCTCGATAATGCTTTGATTTCGAGGTTCTTTGGAATTTCTTTTTCGGAATGTACAATACATGGGGGCTGAAGAAACACTGCTGGGTAATTGAATCTCTGTATAATGTATAAATTTATTTATCCTTTCCCTTTTGATGGAAAGTGATCTATTATTTATCTATTATGTATTATGATTATGATTATGATGTATTATCACTCGCCATGCTTACGCAAGGGTTGATTTGGAAGCCTGTTTTAGAGAGAATAAAATACGTGCAGGTAAATTTTTAATTTTTCCTTGGTCGATTTTTGACATTACGGAGTAAATAATTAAATCCGTATTAATTACGCGTGCATTATGAAAAGTCGGAATAATTACAGTATATATAAATAAATGAAATACGCGACAATATTTTTTGAACGACGATGATTTATTCTGTAATTGTGTAATTTATTCCTCATTAATGTCGTATATTAACCTCATTATATACGCATCGTGTAGCGAATGTGTAGTTTCATTTTTAAGCACGCTGGATGGCATTTTTATTAACCCGTCGAGGCGTCAATTTCCCGAGTATTTTTCATTTCTTCCAGAGAAACGTGTACACGTACCATATATTGATCATTAATATTAGCCGTTCTCGGAAGAATTCCGTGAACTCTGGCTTACAAAACAGTCTTATTTTATCTGTAATTACATTCCGAGGAAATGAAATTCTACGAAGACGATTGGAAGAATTTATTTGCTCGGGCAGGAGATGAAATTTAAGCAATCGATGAAAAGGGTGAGCGAAAGAAGATCTTCGTCAACTACCGGATGACGGCGACCCATTATTACGCGCGACCGGATGTGGTAACAATAAGGCTGGTAATTGGACGAGATTATAATAAGGCACGGGATGCCGGGTGCAGCGTTTAGAGTCGGTTGACCAGAAATTCGGCAAGTAAGTTATCGACTCATAGATAATCGCGCGGACGCAGCCCGCATACCAAATCGTTCCACCTATCCTCCGGGTCGGCCTGGACATTCCTTATCGTTCTCACGTCCGTTGCAAATTCCGCTGTTGCGAGAAACCACCCGCAATTTCGTCCTGCTCCTGTCGCGTCGCCCTAATCCGAAAGGAAAATCTCGAAAATATCGCGGCTGATTCGAATACGCGACCCTTGGCGGTTAACTTCCGGTCTCCGCGCGTGATCCCAACTTTCCTACGCCAGTTCCATCTCTCGTGCGACCCTCCATATCGCCTCATGGAAAATACCATTTCCCGACGCAACGAACGCCGTGAATTTAGAAATTTTTAATTTCTAAATGTAGCAGTTCGAATTTAATTCTTCCACTTCCAAATTAGAAAATATCCATTTTCTTATGATCTTCTAATCTTAAAATTTCAATTTTCTTATATTATATTATATTATATATTCCATAAATAAGAAATCAATTATTCGATGGCCACTTCGAATACAGAAACGCCCGAACAAATCTCGGTTTTCCTCCCAAAAAGATGGAAAAAGTGATGCGAAGTTTTCTACGCGAGTTCCTTCTCTCGTGCAACCCCCGATATCGCCATGCGGAAAATACCATTTCCCGGCGCAACGAACGCTATGAATTCGTTATTTTCGAGTTTAGAAATTTTAAATTTTTTCTTTAAAACGTAGTAATTCGCAGTTAATTTTTCTACTTCCAAATTATCCCTAGTTTTCTCAAATATTGGAAAAAGCACCCTGTCCATTGTTGGATAGAATTTCCCAATATTTAAAATTTCCAGATTTTTCTATTATATTGCATATTCCATAAATAAGAAATTAATTATTCGATGACCACTTCGAATATAAAAATGCTCAAACAAATCTCGATTCTTTCCTCCAGAAGACGGGAAAAGGAAGTGCAATTCCCGGACAATCAACATGTGAGTGTTGGTTTTGTATGTGTGAATGCAATCAATATTTTTGTTTAAAATAGTTTATTGCGAATTGGTTTTATTATTTAACCCTTTGACTACTGTGCCTAAAGGGTGCTTAGAAATCTTGCTCTTGTGATACCGTGGATGCCTAAAGGCTCCCAAAAGTATTTTCTGCTATTAAATTTTGAGTACGTACATTAACAATGTAATGCAGAATACAAAGAAATAAATAACGTTATATCGATATAGTGGAATATAGTGTTTCGAATATTATTTGAATATACAATAATTTCTGAGGACTGTACACGTAACGAAAAATTTCACCGTTCTCGGTGTATATGCAGATGAATTCCTACCATATGGTACAATGCATTTGGTGCATTTCAAAGTCTGCTGTAGTCAAAGGGTTAAATATTTTGATCTCAATCTACTAACGCGTTAACCGTTAAAAAACACAGAAAATATCGGTGTCCATTTCCATGCACTCAAGAAATGCCACCCCGTAGCCAGGAACGTAGGTGTCATTGGAGGGGAGTCGCTTGCAAAAGCGAGCACCGTCTCGTAGGAAACTCGCGTAGGTAGGAAAAGCGGATGATGAAAAACGGCCTGCCAGGAATATTCGACGAATGGAAGAGCGACGTGCACGTCGCGTTCTCGCGTGTTCGCCTCGGAGCGTCCGGAGAAATGTGTCTCGCGAAATTCCACGGCTCGTGCTCGATAGAGAGCGTGCTCTGCCCGACGGGATATCGATTCACCGGCAGATAGGGTACCCTATACGCCATTCCCGAGTTCGCCGGCCCGCGGGGACTTGCCGAAGAAGAGCCTTTCGAAGTCTAAGGGTGGCGCGCGGATGGTCCGAAACACGGCGGGGGTAGTTCGCTCCGGGCTCTCGCTCGTGCCTTCAGCCGTGCTCTGCTTTTTCCTCGCGGAATTTCCGATAGGAAGCCCGGCCGATAAAAGGGCGAACATCTTCACGGGAGAATCGGCTGACGGGGCCACGGTAATGTTTTTGTCGGGCTTAAACGAGAATCGTTTTCGTCGTACAATGGGGGGAAGGCGAGACGGTCGTTAGAAAAGTGAACTCTCTAATTACCGGTGAAATCGGTATCGACGGCGCCGATTACCACCGGGGGACAAAGAGACCGCGAAGTGGCACCCTTTGTCCCGGGGAGTCCCCATTCAACACATTCAGAGCAGCCCGACTCGCGATCCGTTTTCCCATTAGGGGTAGCGCTGCTGTAATATTCAATGAGCGTCGACCGCCACGAATGGCCGCCTCCTCTCTGTCCGCGGAAATAAACCGCCCCTCTTCGCCCCCTCTCTCGCGGATCGAGCGGAAAAAATTATCGGCTCCGGCGTGCAACTTCTCTCCGCGCCGCGGCTTGTTACCCGCCGATGCGTTTGCCGATTCGCTCGATGCTCGACTGGTTTAAGGGAAACGGCCGAGTGGTTATGCTCGTTTCAGTCGCTAGCTTTTTCTTCCGATATACCGGACGTTTCCCTGATTTATGGCCAAAGGATGGGTTCTTGAGATACTTGGATTTTGAAGCGCGTTCGATGTATCGAGGATTTTACGTGTGCTTCGTAAAGCAAGCGGAGGAGCTTGGCTGTTTGTCGATACGAGCTTGGATACCTTATAAATGGCTTTAATGCGAGATTTATAGATTCCAGTTCGAGGAGAGGAACTTTTAATGATACAGCGATTCTCGATCTCCTTTTCCCTCGCGCACCATTAATCGATGTACGATTAAGTCGTGTGCTGGCTTATTTTCTAGGTTACTTGAAAATTTTATTTCATTTTATTCCAGTCGAGGACCATCGGGTTGATGAGCACTGTTATAAACGGGAAAACAGGAATAACATTGTTGTTATAGCGTTTCGTGTAGTCAGTGCGGTAATACTCGCAATAGTAATTCGTCTGTTGCCCGATAATAGTAATGGCCCAGGACGTGTAATAATAATAATCTAATCAATAGCGATACAGTGTCTACTTGTAGCGGTAATATCGACGCATAGTTAGCCTCTAATCCTAGTACTACGATATATTCGTCGTTGTCGAACAGGATACGCAAAACGCAAATGCTGGTTAATTTTCCCATAATTCCCCTGTGACTAAATTAACAACAATATTGTATCCTATATAAAATAGGATATCATTTCCAAAGAAATCGCGAATCGGCCATTGCCAGCACGAATAAATCATAAATTATACTTTATCTTACCACGCATTCAAAGATGGCGGCGTTCCTCGAGGTAGCCGCGCTTCCTCCATTTCTTCCCGACTGTTTTCTCCGTACAATCGACTCGCTGGAACGAGGACCGGGCCGGAAGTTGGCCAGTTTTGAATCGCGCGACTCGGGATGGGATTGAGCCGAGCCAAGTAAACGAGCAGCAAGCAGAAATAGGCTTCCGGTCTCCGCGTGGAACAGCTCGGATGGCAAACGAGGATGATCTGGTCGCTGACAAAGACATCGTTTCCGGATCACATGGACATCAGGGACAGTTGTAATTTAATATATCGAGAATCGACGGATATTCGCGGCACGATTCGAAATCGGCGGAACGTCCGAGAGAAATTACGACGACGCGGCACGTCGCGACGAACTCGCACGTCCACCGTTTATACGTCGGTCCGTGTCCGGATTAATTTAATGAACCGCGATGTTTGCACGCGTGTCTACGTGCGTTTACTGCCGATCCATAGCAATCGTATCGACGGTACCATCGACCGCGATCATAATCGCCGGCATTTGCGAAAACGCCTATTAAATACCTGGTATCGTACGCCAGTGAGAATTTTTTGGAGAATTCGTCTGCTTTTTTAATTGAACGCCTCGCGAAGGCAATTTGGAAGCTTCGAAACGCTCGGTGGTGAAAGAAAAAAGCGGGAAAAATGGCCGAGCGTGGCGGGGGGCGGGTAGGGGGGAAAATAGAAAAATGCGCGACGTGAACGGAAAAAAATGGCAATAACTCGTGACGAGGCGAAAGAGGAATGTTTGTAGGAATTTCATCTTTTTATTGTTTCGCGCTGAATGCAACGCGCACGTTGATTTATAAAATATAAATTATCCAGCGGCCGATCGCACGTGCGCCGACTCGATGAATCATCTCACAGGTGTCTCGATGGCTTTTCGTACCGATCGATCGGATGTGTTCGTAATGAATTCTAGTTTATCGCGCCTCGGTGCAACGAAAATTTACCAGCCTATTAAGGCTCGTTCTTTTTTTAATTCGAACACCTATCGGTTGGAAACGAGTGTAATATCGGTCCGCTTTTTGGCAAATATCGGGGTTGCAATTCCGCGCGGTCGTAGAGGTTTATTTTCGAGCTTGTTGCCGCGATTGCTCGATTTAACGCGTTTACGCGAGGAGCAACAAGGTTGCACGCTTCCGCGCTGCAGCTGCTTAGACGATTTATCAACGTTTGACTTGCTTCTTGAGAAAATCACTATTTATACCGACGTGACGGAGTGGCGCGAAACGGAAGTCCGCGATTCGAGAATTTGCAAGCGCATCACGATCTGACGGACTGAATCAGCGTATTATTTCGTTTCGGCGGCTTATAGGTAGCATACTCTTTTAAGAGAGTACATTTATATTGAATTATTAATCGGTTTAGATTGGCTAATAAATTTCCAGTGATCTGGCGCTTCGATGGATCGAAATTAATCGTGGAAAGAGTCGTTTAATTGAGGAATTTATTTTGCGATTTTCAACAGTATAGTGATAGTAGGTTGCTCTTGGCGGTTCTCTATGTTATGTTATACGAAAGGAATAGTGGAAGACAAACGGAACAGTTTGAAGTATAAGTTAACCCACAGGTGTCAGTGGACGTGTCAAAAGTATCGTCGAGCTGCTAATTCACTTCGGTACATAGAGATCAACCCTTTGCTTCTATCTTACTATCGAGCAATGTCGACAGACTTTTGCTATGTGAAATTTTCGCGGCAAGTTATTTCTTTTAAATAAATGCCAAATTATCGTCGATGTGTTCATGCTACTCACGTAACATCGCAGTATTACCAATATATCATCAAAATTGTTAACCATTTACCCCTGATTACTTTACTGTCGATCACCTAGTAATTTTGACAGACTTTTGCTATGTGAAATTTTCGCAGCTTGGTATTTCTTTTATATAAATCCCAAATTACCATGGTGTCTTCACAGTACTCACGCAGCATCGCTATATTACTGTATCACCAAAAATGTCAACCTTTTACCTCTGATTACTCTACCATCGTGCACTGTGTAATTTTGACAAACTTTTGCAATGTTTAAATTTTTGCAATAAGTTACTTTTCTGAAATAAATACCGAATTATCATGGGTGGCTTCACAGCATTTACGCAGCATCGATATATTACTACTGTATCACCAGAAATGTGAACCATTTACCTCTGATTACTTTACCATCGGGCACTGAGTAATTTTCACAGACTTTTGCAATCTGAAATTTTCGTGGCAAGTTATTTTTCTTAAATAAATCCCAAATTATGGTCAATGCCTTCACAGTACTCATGCAGCATCGCTATATTACCACTGTATCATAAAAATTGTCAATCATTTACCTCTGACTACCTTACCGTCGTTCACCTAGTAATTTTGACAGACTTTCTCAACATAAAATTTCCTCAGCAAGTTATTTCTCTTAAATAGTCCCAAATTACCATCCATGTCTTCACGTAGCATCGTTGCATTACTGCTGTATCATCAGAAAAGCCCACCATGTACCTTCCATTACTTTACCGCCGATCACTTATTAATTTTGACAGTCTTTTGCAATATAAAATTTCCTCAGCAAATTATTTCTCCTAAATAAACCCCAAATTGCCATCGGTATCTTCACGGTACTCTCGCGGTATCGTTATGTCACTACTGTATGATCAAAAATCTCGTCTGCCACGGTACCCGACGAAATGCAAAATCTCATAGAACCCGATCCACCTCTCGACTTCCGCGACGTCGTTGTTCGATCCAGGATCGGTATTTGCAGAGGCACCACCGGAAGGGCTACCGGCTAAAAAAGAAGCAGAGGCTTTCGCCGGCTGTCAACACAATTTGCGTCGTCGCAAGCAATTCCGCGAGTCGCCGGGAGGTTCGCTTTCCGGCAGATTGCACACGACGATCGTGATGAGTTTGCTTTCGCGTCGCAGACGACTACGAGCACCGGCACGATGGATATCACGGCCGTGGCCCGACTGTTCCGCGGGGTAAACACGACGGGGGTTGCTCGCGGAAGGGGATGATCGCGTGCACGCTCGCGCGTTCGTACTCGTATTCGTATTTGGCCGACGGTTAACTTATCTAAACGTCCGTGCAACGGTGTCGTCCGGGCTGGTCGGCGTTAACTTTATCGAAACTCGTTTCGGCGAACTGCTACGAGCCGCGTCGCGCCGTTAACCGGTCTCGCTGCGCTGGAAATTGGACGAGAATTAGGCTCCGCTCGCTCTCCGTTTAGATTGCCAGGCCGAACAGGGGACGCGTGCCCCGCGCTGGCCGGGGCAGACCAGCGAGGAACTCTGACTCGTGTTTTCGGACTCGTTGCCGTCCACTGCGTTCCAATTGGGAACCGGCCACTTTGTCAGGAAGTTGTTCCAGAGGAGGGACGAAAACACAGAAGGCCGTGTCTCTCGGTGGAACGAATTAGCAGAGCGAAGGAATTAGCCTGCAGGAGTCGGGCAAAGGTGTTTACGGTTTTACTTTACGAGGGTGTGAGAGACTCTTCCGGATTGGTTTCCGCGAATGTAGGATAAAATCGGGCCCGTTTCGTTTCTTTTCGCTCGGAATTTCGCCTGTGTGTTTTCGGGATTAATTGGGTTTGACGAGGTTGTTGGGAAACCGGGATTGAATTTGAGTTCGCTGATTGTTCGATGGGTCGAGTCTTTACTTTGCGTAAGGGTTGTTTCTCTAGTCGGATTTTCTGCTCCACGGGGAATTGGATTCGAATTCCGGTGCTACGCGAATTGTCAAAATTACCAATATTTACTAAAAATATTGGAGGATTTCTAGCTAGATTAATCCTATGCAGACCAAGATCTGCGCGTCTAATTGTTGAAAATAAGGTACGTCTTAACGTATGGAATATACAAAAATTAATCTGTCACGAAAAATAGATATATCTTTACTCTCTGCGCCGATGAGATTCCGGGAATGCGTGAAGTGTTTATTTCACACGTTAGATAAGAATTAGGGGATACCCTTTTTCCTCACTCTAGTTTTGACTGTCTACGTGAACAGTCAGAATACTTGAGATATATCTTCCTTAACCGTTTGAGTGCCACGGGTCATTATTGTTTCCCAATCGATATTTGCCAAGCGGCGCGATAGCGCTTGTCATATTCCGTGTCCAAAAATGCCGAGCGGCGCGATAGCGCTTCTCATATTCCGCGTTCACCAATCGAGCGCGCTGATTGTCAGCTTCGCAGCTCAGAGCGCTGGCAGTTTTGGACACAAAATAGAAGAAGCGCGATCGCGCCGCTTGGCACTCAAACGGTTAAGAGAGAATAAAGATAATTATAATATAACGATAATTATTTCTTTTTATCCATAATCCCAATACTAATAAACAACAACTCCTTTTTAATAACAAGGTTGTTTTATTTAATTAACATATTACACTAAGTTCCTCTCATTTCTAGCTCTCAAACACACGATCCACTATTCACTACGTCTCGACTACGCACAATTTGCCTCACCTGTGCCCTTGCACCCTACTTAAAGTCAAAACTCTCTCTTTTCATACGCAGGTTTTCTCTCTCAATCACTCGACCCAATCATAAATATCTCATCCGTTAGCACGCACATCAAGCATCGTGCTAAACGCCTAAGTCGAAGCCGATGACATTGTTTATCATTCCCCAAATAGAGTCCTTCGCTTCTCGCCGTCCCACAATATTTATAAACTTAATTGAATATTCTTTTTTTTTTGGCTTTATAAAATTTCCTGGGAGTGATGTTCGTGAGTTTGCTGTTTAACAATTGTGTATTTATTACAAATTATAATATACACACGTCACAAAAAGATTGCAACGATTAGGTATGTGTGGTGAAATTTCTCTTAATACCATTTTATTATTATCTCGTCACTCTTCACTTTCACGCTTTTCATAACTAACTCACTCTTCTCACAATTGCATAATACCACGTATTCTAGATCTTCCACACGCACTTCCAAAAACATACATATCTACATTCGTACCATCACTCGATCTCACACACTCGCATTCACACTGATAAAACCAAATCCACAATATTTATATAAGCAGCATATATATTAACCAGTTGAATGAATGATAGTCGAAGAAATAAAATAAGAAAAATATTAGAAAGAATAGAACACGAGGAGATATTGCAAAATTATTTGTACCTGTATTCAACTAAAAATCACACAGACAGATGACCAGAGTGCAACACGCGGAATACAAAATTTTTAATTAAAAATTCGAACCCTGGTAGGTTTAATACCATTAAACACACCGATGTGTTAATAACAATAAAGGGATCCATTTTTACCAAATTTGCCAATCACACAGAGGACACTGTTATATCAAGTGACTCAAATTCTATTCGTTTATAACCAACACCAAGGTTGATTCTATAAAATCGTTCAGCCAATCGAAAATGATTTCGATTTTAAAAAGTCAACTAGCCAATTGCCAATGATTCGTACAATTAAAAACGCTTTACATGCTCCATTTAACGCCAGTCGATTGGAACCCGATACAAAAATAAATTGACTCGATCACGCAATGGTGTACCTACATCATAGATACCCTGCGTTAATTTGGGGCTTTGAAAGCTCACTTTTATACACGTTACCATTCATTTTTCCAGAACTTGCGGAGAATTTTCACAAAACTGAACAAAACTACTGCAAACTCGATATGGCTCCTTAATCTTTACAATGTCGCTCACCCTAACTCCCTCATTAGTCGACTATGGAGATCAAAGGCTGAAGAGAGACGAGAACTGTCGAAGGGGATTCCGTCACGGGAAATTAGCGATCGTCGATCCAAGGTGGATCCAAGATCCAGTCAAAACTCTCGCAGAGTTCGAACTAATGGACTCTTCTTGCCCACCACCCCTTTGCACGAATCGTGCCCCTGGTTCGTGACCTAGACGCCTAGTCTTCGCGGCGGAACAACGCGTTAGTATCTCGCCTAACGCACACAGTCCCGCACGGTTAATGCGCCTAATTTCCCCAGCCAATCTCGCCCCGTATCTCAAACTTAATAATCATTGTTTGTACGCGACGCCCGTGAGCCGGTGCGTCTGATGATTTCATCTCCGGAAGAGGGTGTCTCGACGGGGGCTAATCTAGTGCCAACTTGGCCCACGTTGCCTGTAAAGAGCGTGGAGTAGCTGGGTCTCGTGGTGGAAATTAGCTCGCGCTGGCAAGACTATTCTTTGGGCGCGAGTCGTCAGGCACGAAACCGTAAAGCAGATGAAATTAAAAATTCTTCCTCGTGTGACTGGCTCGTCTGGATGTTAATCGGACTGATATTCTTGGCTTATTTCTGTTACCTTTTCTTTATATTATTTTTCTCTTCTCTTTAATTATTTTATAAAGGTTAGGCTAAGCTCTCAGTTTCCAAATTTGTATAAATTTCGGGGGGAGGGGAATGTTTACTTGATTATTCGATTATTTAGTTATTTAATTAAAGTAGATTTGATTTGATTTGATTTGATAGGAAATATTATTTAATTAAAGTAGATTTGATTTGATTTGATTTGATAAGAAATAAGGTATACTTATATCATTTTTCTCTTCTCGCAATTCGCTGGTTTGCGGATGTGTGTTATTTAATTATTTTATAAAGATTAGGCGAAATTCCCAGTTTCTGAATTTTTATAAATTTCGAGGATAGGTGTGTTTATTTGATTATTCGATTATTTAATTATTCAATTAAAGTTGATTTGATTTGATTTGATAGGAAATAGGGTATACCTATATTATTTTTCTCTTCTCGCAATTTGCTGGTTTGCGGATGTGTGTAATTTAATTATTTGTTAAAGATTAGACTAAATTCCCAGTTTCCAAATTTGTATAAATTTCTTGGATAGGTATATTTAGTTGGTTATTCGATTATTTAATTATTTAATTAAAATAGATTTGATTTGATTTGATTTGGTAAGAAATAAAGTGTATTAATTATATTTCCTAACACGTGTGCTGGTCTCATGCACGGCATGGATTGATTATAATTTTGCAATAAATTCAATTCGAATAATAATTAATACAGATTGTATTACATTTCTACTCTCAGTATGGTACACCAGCTGATACTTCTTTCTATAACTTCTTTCTCCATATTCGACCAATTACCCGTTTTAATCCAAAAAGCACTGACTCATCGAACACGAGTCACATTGTACGCAAATTACGGAGTAATTGGATATCTGAAATATTCATTTTACATCCAGACTTCATCCTGCAAGAATTAATGAAATCGTTTATGAAGTACCTCCACGCGAATTGTTGAAAACACCTCTGCCCAGCTAGTTGCTCGCAATGTTTCGCAAATTGTACGTCGAAACCCAAAGAGGGAGGATTTACCTTACAATCCGTAATACTAAGTACTCGCAAACGTATCGCATTATACTCGTTAAAGCACGGAAATTAGTTGCCCCGACTATTCATTCCATCTTCATCTGGCGAAACCACTAAGTCGTCGTAATAGCATCGGAAATTATCGAGATCTGAAAGCTACTGGCCGCAAATTATAGCTCGGTCCGGCAAATTTCTCGCGTAGGGTTTCGCGAAAAGCTGGGCACGGAGGTGTTTATCGACTCTGCAACCTCTCGACTTCGACGGCCCCGGACTTAATTCCTCATTCATCGCACGATGCGCCCGGCCGCACGCGTAAGCGCCACCCATCGCTCGAATTCCTCGCAGCGGCAGTTTCCCGCAATAAACCGCGAGCACTCGAGGCCAGCACCTACGCGCGCAACCGTCTTTTTGCAATTTGCGAAATGGTGTGTCCGGCCAATTAACTGCGAGGCACGATCCTGGAGAAGCCTGGCTTCGTTGAATTTTTCAAGAGACACGGCTTGGTCAGTGTCGCGCGTCAAAGGCGGGAGAAGAATCCGGCCTGGCTCGGCGGAAGAAAGTTGGCGACGAAGTCCGTGAAAGCGGCAGACGGAAATTAACGGGCCATTACGAAATGGCTGCCGCGAGCTGCGCTCAATTACGCTGATGAATTACGTATACCCACTCCAACCCGCGCGGAGACAGACAATGAATTCATCTTCGTCATAGTTTCGCGGAGGCCGCGGCAGCCGCCGACGCATATTAGCCGACGTAATCCGCGGATAACCCGCGCGAAGACGCGGCATTGTTCGAAATTTTCTGGAAAATCCCTTAGGCTGACGGGCGACTCTGATCCGTCGCGAATCTGGGTCTAATTTTCGGCGGAACCGCCCTGTCATGCTGATGACAGTAGTCAAAGGCAGGGAGGTTTGATCGACTGTGACTGAGTTTTCGATGGTCCGCGATGAATTATTGGACGTGGTCTTCGATCCCACAATGTCGGGAGTGTTCTCGAATGGAGGGTAGAAATGGAATCGAAAATGGGATTTTGGAAATATCATTCATGCGTGTTACCTTTCCTTCGATTTACGTCTAATGGTCGCTAATGGGAGCTAGATAAACCGTGACTGAAGGGATTATTGATAATTACGTGGATATCTGCAGCGTAGGGCCTGTTGCGTGAATGGAGTATGAATATGAGAGTCACTTGGAGTCTAACAGAGACGGTATTACATAATATATGCCAAATCATAGGCACAATATTTGTCTGTCAATAAATTATAGCGCATTTTGAACTGGTCCCGGTTTTGCAGTGCTATACTTTCAGAAGATGAATCAATTTTATCATTAACCCTTTCACTTCTGAGTTACGAATAGAGCAGCAAACTGTTCATTATTGTAGAGACATGGGTGGTGGTAAATAATACTATTTATTAGTAATAAAATAATAATACAATATGTGGTGACGATTAAGCCTACGAATATAGATAGATCAACTACAACTACAACTTAACAACACAATCACAACTTAACCCGTTACAACTAAAATACAACTCTCTTCTAAGAACTCTTCCTAAAAACTCTACACAAGAACTGTCCGCTTCACGCCCATGTACCCTTATTTAACCCCTTCCCGTATTTTGACGAGTCTGACTCGTGATGAAGATTTTGGGTCAAACATGAATATCACGAGCCAGGCACGTTCACGGAAAGTCGGCCCAAACATGGATATCACGAGTCAGACTCGTGAACAGAACATTTTTCTAAATATAGTTTTGAAACTGTCGTCTATTATAAAATATAATATATTTATAATGTTTATAAAAGGAAAAAGGATTAGAGCCTACTTCCTCAACGGTAGTATCGCGTAAAACTGACTATATCACGCGTATTTACATTTCGACTCGTATTGCGATTGTTTTCGAGCATCAGTCTAGGTCTGCTTATCACGCGTTGATGACTACCGTTAGGGCCCGGATTTCGTCGAGCTAAATGGTACGGGAAGGGATTAAAACCATACACTCTATCCTCTTTCATACCCATGCTCTCTTTCCCAATCACGCTTTTTCCACGCACTCCTTACAGCCTTGCCCTCAGCGGGTCACGTAGCCCAACACTTGGACGCATTCCTAGAGACACTCTTCACTTGCAACCGATACATCCATAAACATCCCGTTCACGCGATCCTAGCTCACGGTCATTCATCCCTCCTCACGTACCCCAGATAATACACTCGAACCAAACCCAAGTTTATAAACCTGGGATACTGCATTATTTGTTTATGACATGACCACGCGTTGACACCTACCGTTTGGGCCCGTATTTCGTCCAGTTAAATATCACGGTAAGGGTTTAATTGCACCGCGTGGTCCCTTAAACATTCGCCGCTGCGAACTCTTAAAAAATGAACCTCGCGCAGAGAGCTGCGGCAACGGGGCTCTGGAAACAAACGAAATGGAACCGGTTCGCCGTCAACCCCTGTAAAAGTCGAACGTAATTGTCGATGTTCTTCGCACCGTGCCGATACTTCCGCGCGCGACTTTCGACCGGCAGCCTAATTGAAGCCGGCAGCGCCGAGTCCTTTTATTATGGCGAACAAAAGGCGCGAGCGGCGAGAGTCACAAAGCGCGGAACTCATTACGAGCAGTGCCGGGGCGAGCGGAGGCAGCCGCCAGCTACGCGGCGGCGCGAGGCTTGATGAGAAATTCCGGAATGGAAACGATCGACTCCGCGGAAAAGTCGTTCGTTCGAAGGAACGGGATCCGGGGTGAAAAAGCGACGGTGAGAACGCGGAACAGACCTACGAATGGGAAAAAATAAAAGCGGGTTGATAAAGTGAAACGCGTGAAAGGTTTAGGCGAATCGCGACGACGAGGACGATGCTCTCTTAGACTTCCGAGCTAAACGACGGCGTAAAATTTGATGGGAAATTCCGGAATGGAAACGATCGAAACCACGAAAAAGTCGTTCGTTCGAAGGAACAAGATTCGGAGTGAAAAAAGCAACGACGAGAACGTAGAACAGAGCTACAAACGAGGTAAAATAGAAGGGGGTTGATGAAGTAAAACGCGTAAAAGGTTTAGACGAATCGCGACGACGAGGACGATGCTCGATATCCGCGTCGATACTCTCGTAGACTTCCGAGCTGACCACTAGCGCCTCTATCGGGAGTACCGCGTGAATGCTAAACGACGGCGCGAGGTTTGATGGGAAATTCCGGAATGGAAACGATCGAAACCACGAAAAAGTCGTTCGTTCGAAGGAACAAGATTCGGAGTGAAAAAAGCAACGACGAGAACGTAGAACAGAGCTACAAACGAGGTAAAATAGAAGGGGGTTGATGAAGTAAAACTCGTAAAAGATTTAGGCGATCGCGACGAGAAGCTCCGATAATCTCGTAGACTCCATAGCTGACTACTAGCGCCTCTATCGGGAGTACCGCGTGAATGCTACGCGGGAACGCAAGGATTGATGAGAAATTCCGGAATGGAAACGATCGACTCCCCGAAAAAGTTGTTCGTTGGAAGGAACAAGATTCGGGGTGAAAAAGCGACTACGAGAACGTGGAAAGATAAAAGGGGGTTGATAAAATAAAACGCGTAAAAGATTTAGATAATTGCGACGACGAGGACGATGCTCGATATCCGTCCCGATACTCTCGTAGACTCCATAGCTGACTACTAGCGCCTCTATCGGGAGTACCGCGTGAATGCTAAGCGACGGCGCGAGGTTTGATGAGAAATTCCGGAATGGAAACGATCGAAACCACGAAAAAGTCGTTCGTTCGAAAGAAGAGACCTATGAAGGAGGAAAAATAAAAGGGGGTTGATAAAGTAAAACGCGAAAAAGGTTTAGACGATCGCGACGACGAGCTCCGACTCTCCCGTATACTCCTGGGCTGCCCACTAGCGCCCCTATCGGGAGTACCGCGCGAATGGGAGCGCGCGAAAATTTCGAACGAAGACGAGGCCGCTGCGAATTTCATAATGGAGTACCGGAGCAGCTTCTGCCCCGTGATTCCCGCCAGGTCGCTTCGGCTCGATCGCTTTGGAATCGGAAACTCGTAAATTCGACGCGAGCGCTTTGCCGTGCTGTACACACCCCTTCGGCACGCTCTCGTTCGTGCGGTTTTTCGCGCATTTCGAGTTGCACGTTCGGCTCGTCGATACGGTAACTTTTAACCCGAATTTGTGGTTCGTTCGGGCAACTCGCGAGGATTTTTCGCGTGCACCGGGGGCGTCGTTTTTCGATGAATCGGGTGCGCGTTACGGCGCGACGTGGCGTTTTCGTTATCCCGGCTTTGGCTATTTTTTACCGAGCCGCGAGAGGTACGTTATTGAAAGAGGGATGAAAAGATCGAGCTTTGAATCCGTATTTCGTTCGACGGTGAGGGAAGCTGTTGGAAAGTGGGGAAGCTTAATGAAATTCTTTCGCTAAGACGAACCCACCCCTGTCGCCAGCGACGTCGCGCAGTATGCTTTCTGGTCTGCGGAGAATTTTTCCAAGTGACTGATATTATTGCTTGCCTTGATTGGTAAATAATAGTAGTAGTGATAGTAATAATAATAGTAATACATAATTGTAATAATAATAGTTTATCAGTATATGTGAATAATAATAGCAATAATAGTAATAATAGTGTAGGGACCTGTTAAACCTTGGAATGTCGTCCCGGTATTTCGTTCTGCCCTTTCTCCAGGATTATATAACCACCGAGAGCGTCAGTACCAGTCAGTCAGTCAATAACATTCGAAGAGTTCAGAAGTGTTATCCGAAACTACTACGTAAAATACAGTCCACTATAAACACAACGTTCCTCAAGAAATTTGGTTCGTCATTAACCGTCGCCAATTGAGGACGACCTATTGACGATATACAGGACCATCATTCTCGTCCTCGTCACTAGATGGATTCCGTTTTCGAGGATTTATTGAGGAAGTCCTTAATAAACTTCCAATTCCTATATATATATAATACATATAAGTTCCCAACCTTCCAATAGTATCCTAGTGTCTAAGACAGGGCCTGCTAGGGTAGCCTTACTGATGAGTCCGCTAGCAGGCCCGAGACGAAACGCATCCCTTCCTTTTCCTTTCGTCCTTTCCAGCTACACACCGTGTGGGAGGACCCCCCATAATTGTAATAATAGTAATAATAATAGTTTGTCAGTATCGGTAAATAATAATAGCAATGTAGGGACCATCATTCTCACCCTCGCCAGTAGATGGAGTCCAAGTTGAAAGAGATTCGAGGACTTACTCGCAATTCCTCGGTGAATCTTCGGCCTCCAATAAATAGAAGTTGCTATGCCATCTAAGTATCCCGAATAAAAGTTCCTATGCCACCAAACGCATCCCTTCCTTTTCCTTTCGTTTTCTAGCACCGCCACTACATGAAGGATGATACCCGCGACAAGCAACTCCGAGCAACCCCCTTCCTTACAGTAATAATAATAATTAATTTGTTAATGTCAGAGTACGATGATATGAATTTATGATCGAAACATCATCGATGCTTCGAACCGTGAGATTTCTGTCTCTCCTTAGTGGAACCGTGCTGTTTACGAACGTCTCGGGCGTTCGCACCGCGGAGGAGGGTAACTACCCCTTCGGAAACCACCCCGCGACCCCGTGGCCTGGCGTTATTTACGCCTGGCGCGTCGGTGGAAGGGAGCCGTCGAATATACTACTTTCGGAACTTGAAGGAACTTCTGACGGAAACCGCGGTGGCCACGGAGAAACCGGAAATTTATGGATTTTGTTCTCCCTTTGGCTGCTGTCGGCCAGCCTCGCCTTCTGATATACAACTTCGCGCTAACGGTCTATCCACCGATTATAAAACACACGTCGATTCTTCTACTCAGGTTCTTAGGTATCTTCGTTAAAAATTCTCAAACGAACGGTGATTACAGGTATAGTCGGTCGATGAAAGTACACAAACGCGTCTACACCTGTAATCATTTCTGTAGACCGCGTTCTGATTAATCCTATAATACCATATCACTACAAAACCAGCCGATCCCACGTTCCCAGAGAGTGTTTCAACTTTAAGCGTATCAGGGGTTGGGTTAATCGCAATTTCATCAGCGGATCGCTTTTACTCGCTGAGAGATTTCCCTGTTTATAGCGATTCCGAGTAAACTCCTTTCAGTTCGTTGGCTCGTATATACCAGCTCGATCCTCTTTCTCCGTCTCGGCTAAATATCCCGTTAACGAAGGTAACCCTGCTGGCTGTAATCGATAAATGTCCGAACGATTGAAACCGACGATCCACGGGGCTTACGATATCCTTCGTCTATCCTTCCGAGCCTCGAAGGACCCTGTCGACCATTTTCTTACGTCTCGTTTCCGCTGTAGCTAACCCAGCGGACAGCTCGTCCCACGCGTTTCGTTTCACCCTGTCGCCAATTCTGGTCCCATGCCGGACTTGATTAAATCCGCTGCTAACTAACATAATCTGTATCCAGCTCCCGATAACCGAACAGTGGCTGGTAGAAGCTGGCAGGAACTGCGCCGGATACCGTGGGTAATTAGTTAATGTACCATTGGCCGACGAGGCTCGCTGACGATCGTGTCTGCGCGCTTACAGAAACACGCCAGCCAGACGAGGTTAATTTCCAGCCGAGGCATTCGAGTTCGTTAATAAATCAGACAGCACCGGCCCACCGTAGACGTACAAACATCCCCGCGATGCTGCTTAATCGATCCACGGCTTAATGACTGCGATGCGTTTCGGCTGATGGCCGGGATCGACGCGAGACGTCGCCTAATCGGGGCCAGACCGGCGTTTAAACGCGGAGTCGCTGGCGAACGCTTGATCGACGGCGGCTTAAGGACTCCTGATTTCTCATAGATTTGCCAAATTGCTCGCAATCCGGCCGTGCAACGACGCTCGAGGAGCTTTCCATCGCGCTACGACCGGCTGTGTAAACTCTCGTTCGAAGTTCCTGCATCTCGGGGCGCGACGCGTCGTGGCTGTTGAACCGTGGAGAATTCGCGGATCGACGATTAATTAACGAAGAGGATCGTTTTGGCGCCTTTCTAACGCTTTGAATGCCACGTTAGTAATATATAACCGGCCACGGTGGACGTTGAACTACTTACAATTGTAAAAATTGACTGAAAATTGACAGCTAGTAGACTGTCAACCGTTACCAAGGCGCCACCGGTGGTCACCTGTGACTGCGAATAAGATAAACACTGCATTAGGTAAGAATGTTGTTATATATCACCAATTTACTATTATATTTTCATTATATGCTTTAAATAACAAAAATACTTCCCTGGCGTCCAGGGCGAAACACGTGATTTCGTCATGCTGTCAAAGGGTTAAATGTCCCGCAAATATCAAGAGATTCAAACGGAAAACGCAATCTTCGTAAATACATCATACCAAAAACGAGTTAAATTGGTTACTCAAATGCAGGAAAATATATGGATGAAAGTGATCCTCGTGCATCTCTAACGACTGTCAAAAATTCGCCTTTCAAGGATTAAACGTAGATATCTGCAAGTGCGGAATGCATTTCGTGCGACGTGTGCCGAAAAATTTATGGCATTTGATCTTTCTAAATAAAACAAAAAAAGGAAAAGAAGGAAAAATTGGAACAAGTTAGGGAGAGAGAGAGAGAGAGATTTGCTAGATTGCGTTTTACACTGGTAGTACTAGTGGAGATTTTGACTGTGCTTTATACCGAAATGTATGTACAGGCCATCGGTCGATACAGGAGTCGCGTCCGATATGGTGGAATATCTGTAATCTCTGGTGAATATACCGACAGCGTTTTCGTTCTTTACGAGTTACGTAACCGGGGCCGTTATTTGTTCCTCTAAACGTATTATTCGGCGCAGGGCAGAATGTTGATTCGACGTAACGCTTTGGTAGCAGAACGTAACGGGGCTTAATAAAGAGAGGGTTACGTAAGTAAAACGATATTAGACGCATAATTTACCCGCGTAATATTGACCCCATGCGGTTGAACGTTAACGTACTCCCAGCAGTATACTTTTGCCGACGTTGGGCCGAGGTTGGTTATAGTTCTAAATATTAGTTTCCAACTCGCCTGGCTGCGAACTGATATATCGGCACCGGGGATGAAAAAGCAAGAGACGGTCTATGAGAAACGAAAATCGATCGGTCCGCGGGTGTCTGGCATCCGCGATTTCGCGCACGCGAGTGCCCAGCCGCGAATGAAAAATCTTGCACGACGCGCGAGTA
>NW_016914240.1:0-86529 GCF_001483705.2 Eufriesea mexicana | reverse complement strand
ATCCGTAATTAAGTATGATTGACGGGCAATTTGTTCCGTTTGTACAACGGCAGGCTAAGCCGTCAATCACGACGCGTGTAACAGTCGCGTTTATTTCAACGCGAAACACCACGGCACGGATCAATATTACGAAGGGCATGTCCATTGTTAGACGGTGTATGGGTCTCGTAACGCGTCAAAGGTCGCATTTAATTAGCACCTATCGCGCCCTTCGATGCGTCAGATCCCGCTAACGGTTGTTTGATCGCGCAATCGAGATATCCGCGCGGAACGCGTCGAATGACGAGGTAACTGCACGCGGTCGCGGTTACACGCCGATGAAAATAGTCGTGACGAGAGCAATCGGAAAATTCGCGGAGCTATAGCCAGCCATCGTTTCAATGGCAACTCGATTTCGTCGTAAATTTCCCGATCGATCGTCGCTCGAGAAAAGAGTTCTGCTCTCCGCGGGTACCGTTCCGTACAGATTTCCGATCTTACGTGGTCGGAAAGTGGGTCAGAAATTGAAACCGAGCATAGATAGCTGGAGTGTATGGCGCGATTGATGAGCGAGAGATAAGGACTTATGAAATTGGAGCGAGCGTGGAGACGAAAGGTTGGAATGGGAAGACAACTCGCGATGGGGAGATGGCCAGGGTAGCCTTCCTTGGTTTCAGAGGAATTGAATGAAACGCGATATTAACACAATGGACAATGAGAAACCCCCGCGATCGGAAACGTCGGCTAACACGCCTGCGAAGGCGACGCTTTCGCCATTCTTTTGCTCGATCGACGGTCGAAACGTCTGGAGACGTGGGACGTCGACTCTTAAGAGAGAAACGACAAATAAGACGAGCGGAGTCGCCTAGTGACAAAGGCGTCGCGGAGCGGTATGTACACCGACGATGTGGACAGCCCGCGATCAGACCGGTTTGACGTTCCCCGGGAATACGTGGTTAAATTTCATTCTGCTACGTGACGTTTTCAGTTTCCGCCTATTGTGAGACGCGCGCGGTATCGCGTTCGACGGAAAGAGCTAACGTGGTAGGCGCGACAACCCGCTCGGATTCTTCTTACTATCGGCGCGGAAATTCACGGTAGTACCATAACTGAAAATCCAACGACACCGTCGCTGGAATTCCATTGGGCGGGGTGACCTGCACGGATGAGTCCTGGCTGTTTAATAACAGAAACGCCTCGCCTGGTTCAACTGGTTGGGAAGCTGGTGCCGTGATTTCGAATTCTTATCTCAATAATGTTCCTATTTGCGCAATATGGTAAAGCGTCGGGAGAGGTGCGCGCAGAAAGTTTTCATTTCCTGCGACGCCGTGGAGAAATACGATTGTATCTTTGAGTAGCGAGTAAAAAAGAATTTCATTTCCTCTCGTAAACCCCCCGGACAAGGAACGCTATGATATATGCCTGTGTGCGGCGGAAACAAGTTTCTTTGAGCGAACTTGCGGCTGAATCTGGGCCAGTCGGTATCGCGTTCGGCACAGATTTCAGAAAAACGTATGTAGCAAGGAGAAGAAAGCAGGATGCGCCTTTTACAACGTTTCTTGCGTTGTTCGCTACTTAACTCAGGCAAATGGGAGCTCGGTGTACTCGAGGATCCCGTTTGTTCCCTTTGACTGCTGCCATTTTGCGAGTATCGTCGAAAGACTTTTAGAATTAAAAGATTCCGAGCCAAGAAATAATTCTTCCGGGTAATCGTTGGTTAATAATAATAATATTCCAAAGATATACGATTTATAAAGGTTAGCATCTGGCTGGGGAAAAATAGAGCCGGCGTTTGCAATCGCGTTCGAGTTCGTTTCAATTTTAATATCGTGCCACCACCAAGATGGCCGCGATCGCGGGACCGATAGCGCCACGGTGGCGTTCGGGGGAAATAATTCGACGAGTCCATTTCGCGACCCGGTGACTCGTATCCAGTTAGCTGGGACGGGGTGTGGAAAAGTCTAGAGAAGATGGAGGGTTCCTCGAGGAGGGTTCGAGTTACTCTCGCGCGGCCACCGAGGTTTCTTGGTCCGTAAAACGTAAACGACGAAGGTTACGGGAGCGGAGACGGCGCGAAACGTGGCTGCCGCGTAAGAAACGAGAGAAGAACGAGAGAGAGGTCGAGGTTTCTGCGAACATCTGCCAAGCAGGCTGATTTCCAGCCAACGATAAGACCTCGAAACGCGGCCGACCCGGCATAACCGCGCCGGAATTCATTAGTTAACCCCGCGCGGAGCGCCATTTCCATGGACTCGTTTCGCAGCGCGGCTCGCGAGCCACTGTGTACCGCGGCGGGAATTGTATCGTTGAAGAATTCAACGGGTCGGAGGGTGAAGGGTGGGCCCGTTCCGAATGGAAGAGGGAAAATGTTTTCTAAGGACGACCCGAGGGGATGGCGATGGTTGTGGCGCGCGTAAAGCGCGGACTAGAGGGAGCTACGAGTCCGTCGGGGCTCTTGGCGTGTCTTGCACCGATGCTTTTGAAAGCGTAATCAATTGTCCGTGACTGGGAGCACCGGGCTACCGCGAGTTCGTCGCGTTAAAGATGCACGTGAATCGACACGCCACCTTATACTCTGGTAAATATCGCTTATCTTCGACGTGGCAAAAAGAAAGCAAAGAAAAAGGGAAAATATGAATGGCGAGGTTATTGGTCGCATAGAACGAGTTACGCCTTCTGTAAACGGGATTTACTCGAATCGCGATAACGGTGTACGATAACATTGATACTTTTGCCGCTACATCGTGCGAATACGTTATATAACGTAGAACGTAACCGAACGCAGACGGTAACCGAGCAGGATATTCAACTCCCTGTCACGCGTGTCGATGATCTGTCGCTGATCAAACTCTCGGACGACGGCGCTCAAAGCAATCCGACAGGAGGTTCTCGTGTATCTCGTGGCTGGCAGCGGTTTCTTAACGAGCTGCTTCGTTCATCTCTCACGTACGAATCGCTCGGTATTCGCGAGGCCCGCAATCGGTTCTCCGTGAGTGGAAGCGCGTAGTACATCAATATGAGGATCGCGAGAAGATGCGTTTGGGCGCGACCGCGTGCCGCGACCAGCGCTCTGCGCATGCGTCGCATTCCCGTTCCGTCTATCCTCGTCCGCCACGCGGCGTGCGCGTGCTTCTCTTCCTCGCTCTGCCTCTCTTTCACCGCTAGCCTGCGCGGTGGTGGGGATAGGCAACTCGGTTGAAGTTCGCGAAGCGACGGGAAGGGTGAGCCGAGCGACAAAATAGTGGGGCGGAAAGGGTCGTAGGGACGAGAGGAGAAACGCGTGGAACGCTTGGGAGGGGTGAAGGGACGATGGTCCGGCGGTCGAGTGAGGCAGAAGGAGGGGGGGCCCCGCTTGTCGGGCGATGCCACTCAACTGAATCCCCGCTCTGTCCTCGCGGCAGTCTGACGCCGGTCGCGCAGTCAGCATGGCTGGATTTTCTCGCAGTTTTTCGCCGGTTCTACCGTGCTAGAGGCGAGCGCAGTCGGTCGTGTTCTCGCGTCGATGGTGCGTGCTGTCTGAGTGTCGTCGTCAGAGCCGTTCGAGACCAATCGCGATCGAGTGTCGGAGACGCGTGCCTTGGACCGAGAGGCGAGCCGAGAACGAGCGAACGAAAGAGACGCCAGATAACCGAACCTAACCTCCAAAGACAAAGATGTGTCGCGACGTAACTCTCGTTGTTTCGCGGTCACGTTGACGTGTTTCTCGTCTCTTTTCGTATCGTTTCCTCTCGCGACGTGGAGCTCGTCGAGGCAAATGTGCTGGCTTGCTGTGTTACTCGTCGTGCGCGCGATATCGTGATTTTCGTCGTGATCGCGCCTAAAGTGCGTCGCGTGACAGCCGTGTGTGCTCGTGCGTCTTGGCACGGAACGGAACAAGGACGGAAGCGTGGAAAGAACAAAAGGGAACGGAAAACTACTATGCGTCTCGGTGTAAACGAATCGCTGACGTTTTCCGAGTGAACGTGTGAAAGAAACAAGGCGAGAGCGAAAGGGAGAGAGAGATAGCGTAACGTTACGCGGGGAAGGGGCAGAGGAGAGGTCACACGAAAAGGGACTCGGCCGTCAACGACAAATCTTGACCCACGAACGAGGGAAAGATTTCTCGGAAGGCAGTTTGAAGGTGACTCGGTGTTTTTGGTTCGGAGTTGCGTCTCCGGCCATCGCATTCTCGGAATCAACACCTCTCGCCGCTGGTAAGTACTCGTGTTTGTTTCTCTTTCGTTTGGTGCCGTAATTTAGAGGGAAAAAAGGTGAGAAGAAATCGATGGAAAATTTCCGCGTTTCTCGCGTGGCGAAGTCACCGCATGCCGAGATGTCTCTACACGCGGCGTCTGGCCGTCGGCGTAATTCTCGCCTGGCAAAAAGAGACGAGAGCCATGTGTGTGCGTCGGCCGGGCCGGAGTGTAAACAAGCGCGGTCCTTTTAAAATGCCTACATATCGCGTTCCGTTGTTATCTGTCTGACGTAATTTCGCCCCGGTTTCCTCGTTCAAATTTATTCGTGAGGTTATGTACGCGTGTCATTCGCCTCGATATTCCGCGAATTAAACACCGGGAAGAACTTTCTCGCAAAGGTACATATCTTTGTACATACATCGCGTTAGTGATTTACTGTTAGAACAAAGTGACCTTGAATGTCGCGGTGAGCCGGTTTCACGCGAATAGCGCTAGCGTCGTCGTTGTTCGCGATCGTTTACGCGAAGACGATGTCACGTGGTGTGACGGCAGAAGCGGGAAAACAAATGGCGTCGTGCCGCGTTGTTTTTCAAAATTATACAGCGATAATGAGCTCACGGCCACGTGATTTGTCATGGAAGAGCATATTCGTGTAAAAACTTGTAATATAATATAGCGTGTGTCACATGTACACGTGATTATCGTTGTTTTGCACAGATAGAATTTATCGGCTAGATTACGAACTAGCGCGCAGTTTTCATGGCCACGAAGCGTGTTGGCGCTAGCGTGGCACACGCAGGTACGGAAACGCAGAGTATGGTTGAACCGTAAAACGCGTTAAATTAACTCCTTTCGCTATAATTACGAACGGAGCCCGTCGTGAATTTTTTACGCATACCTAACTACGGGAAAATGTGTTACTTTCGCTGTGCGAGTGAAATTACGCGTAACACGTTTCGACGTATTACTTCTGGCTTTCAATTATTGAATTCGTATTACCTCGACGTGACTTTCCATGTAACACAGTACGTACCCATTTCGTACGATTTTTATCGAAGATCTCGCTTAACGCAATTTCTGCGTGTAATTGCTACAGGGAAAACTGGCGTAAAATCACAAATAGGGGCACGGTTATTACAGTATTCGCGAGGTCGTGCAGTTGAAGATTTATTGAAATAAAAGTACGATTACCAGTCGTGATCATGCATTAAAAAACTATAAGCGACGTAAACAACATTACGTATTACATTCGATTTTATCTCCGAGTAATTATTACTTTTTCCTCCATCGATAAGTTCCTTCAGCGGAGAAACTTTAAACGATAAATAAGCTTGAAAAATGTACCCAAGTAATTGTTAATTTACTCGTCATCGAGAAGCAATTCTTTCCCAATTTGTCGAACGACTTTCAAACGCGCACGTCTCTCGCCAATAAACTCCGGGTCTCTAACTCTTCCCCCCTTCTCCCCCGATTCTTCCTTTTTTTAATTCCCGCGAAGCTTCGCGTTTGATGCTTGTTTAAGTACTCTTTGAATTCGAGCAGGCGTGGCCCGCGTTTCTTTGTCATTAAGAAACTTGTACACGTTGAATTCCGCGCTGAAACTGCCGCTTCGTTTTACCGCCCACTTGTTCTACGCCCCTGGCCGACAGTCTAAAATCGTTGTTTCGTCTGGACGAAAAAAGGTCAGGAAAGAAATTTCGGGTTCTATGGAAAATCGAATTCGTCTGATTCTTTTATCGCACGGGATGCGAAAGTTATTTCCGCTGTAACTCGCAGCTGCCCTCTGCCGTTGCCGATCTGGAACTACGCCATTCTCGCGGACGAGAAAAATGGCCACGAAAACCCGTCGCCTAGCTGCACTTGGAACAACGCACTCTTGTTTTTCCTCGAGCCAAATCGTGTAATTTCCTGGCCTCCTTATTATCGGATTCATAAAGAGAAAAATTAGGAATCGAGCTATCTGGAATTATCAAATACGAACGATCTAGACGTTCGTTGACCTAACCTATGGAGGAGGGTTTCATGGAAAAGAGTGTCTTAAATAAAGGAAAGAGAGAAAATGAAATTGGTAATGTGTAACTCTGGCGCAAGGCTGTTCGATTAAACGTAATATCGCGATATTCCAGGCATTATCCATGGAAATGGGGATATTAATTTCGTTAGATGCCGGGATGGCCTGGACATTTCTTTGGTCCGGCTTGTTGAGCCACTGTGTACCGCGGCGGGAATTGTATCGTTGAAGAATTCAACGGGTCGGAGGGTGAAGGGTGGGCCCGTTCCGAATGGAAGAGGGAAAATGTTTTCTAAGGACGACCCGAGGGGATGGCGATGGTTGTGGCGCGCGTAAAGCGCGGACTAGAGGGAGCTACGAGTCCGTCGGGGCTCTTGGCGTGTCTTGCACCGATGCTTTTGAAAGCGTAATCAATTGTCCGTGACTGGGAGCACCGGGCTACCGCGAGTTCGTCGCGTTAAAGATGCACGTGAATCGACACGCCACCTTATACTCTGGTAAATATCGCTTATCTTCGACGTGGCAAAAAGAAAGCAAAGAAAAAGGGAAAATATGAATGGCGAGGTTATTGGTCGCATAGAACGAGTTACGCCTTCTGTAAACGGGATTTACTCGAATCGCGATAACGGTGTACGATAACATTGATACTTTTGCCGCTACATCGTGCGAATACGTTATATAACGTAGAACGTAACCGAACGCAGACGGTAACCGAGCAGGATATTCAACTCCCTGTCACGCGTGTCGATGATCTGTCGCTGATCAAACTCTCGGACGACGGCGCTCAAAGCAATCCGACAGGAGGTTCTCGTGTATCTCGTGGCTGGCAGCGGTTTCTTAACGAGCTGCTTCGTTCATCTCTCACGTACGAATCGCTCGGTATTCGCGAGGCCCGCAATCGGTTCTCCGTGAGTGGAAGCGCGTAGTACATCAATATGAGGATCGCGAGAAGATGCGTTTGGGCGCGACCGCGTGCCGCGACCAGCGCTCTGCGCATGCGTCGCATTCCCGTTCCGTCTATCCTCGTCCGCCACGCGGCGTGCGCGTGCTTCTCTTCCTCGCTCTGCCTCTCTTTCACCGCTAGCCTGCGCGGTGGTGGGGATAGGCAACTCGGTTGAAGTTCGCGAAGCGACGGGAAGGGTGAGCCGAGCGACAAAATAGTGGGGCGGAAAGGGTCGTAGGGACGAGAGGAGAAACGCGTGGAACGCTTGGGAGGGGTGAAGGGACGATGGTCCGGCGGTCGAGTGAGGCAGAAGGAGGGGGGGCCCCGCTTGTCGGGCGATGCCACTCAACTGAATCCCCGCTCTGTCCTCGCGGCAGTCTGACGCCGGTCGCGCAGTCAGCATGGCTGGATTTTCTCGCAGTTTTTCGCCGGTTCTACCGTGCTAGAGGCGAGCGCAGTCGGTCGTGTTCTCGCGTCGATGGTGCGTGCTGTCTGAGTGTCGTCGTCAGAGCCGTTCGAGACCAATCGCGATCGAGTGTCGGAGACGCGTGCCTTGGACCGAGAGGCGAGCCGAGAACGAGCGAACGAAAGAGACGCCAGATAACCGAACCTAACCTCCAAAGACAAAGATGTGTCGCGACGTAACTCTCGTTGTTTCGCGGTCACGTTGACGTGTTTCTCGTCTCTTTTCGTATCGTTTCCTCTCGCGACGTGGAGCTCGTCGAGGCAAATGTGCTGGCTTGCTGTGTTACTCGTCGTGCGCGCGATATCGTGATTTTCGTCGTGATCGCGCCTAAAGTGCGTCGCGTGACAGCCGTGTGTGCTCGTGCGTCTTGGCACGGAACGGAACAAGGACGGAAGCGTGGAAAGAACAAAAGGGAACGGAAAACTACTATGCGTCTCGGTGTAAACGAATCGCTGACGTTTTCCGAGTGAACGTGTGAAAGAAACAAGGCGAGAGCGAAAGGGAGAGAGAGATAGCGTAACGTTACGCGGGGAAGGGGCAGAGGAGAGGTCACACGAAAAGGGACTCGGCCGTCAACGACAAATCTTGACCCACGAACGAGGGAAAGATTTCTCGGAAGGCAGTTTGAAGGTGACTCGGTGTTTTTGGTTCGGAGTTGCGTCTCCGGCCATCGCATTCTCGGAATCAACACCTCTCGCCGCTGGTAAGTACTCGTGTTTGTTTCTCTTTCGTTTGGTGCCGTAATTTAGAGGGAAAAAAGGTGAGAAGAAATCGATGGAAAATTTCCGCGTTTCTCGCGTGGCGAAGTCACCGCATGCCGAGATGTCTCTACACGCGGCGTCTGGCCGTCGGCGTAATTCTCGCCTGGCAAAAAGAGACGAGAGCCATGTGTGTGCGTCGGCCGGGCCGGAGTGTAAACAAGCGCGGTCCTTTTAAAATGCCTACATATCGCGTTCCGTTGTTATCTGTCTGACGTAATTTCGCCCCGGTTTCCTCGTTCAAATTTATTCGTGAGGTTATGTACGCGTGTCATTCGCCTCGATATTCCGCGAATTAAACACCGGGAAGAACTTTCTCGCAAAGGTACATATCTTTGTACATACATCGCGTTAGTGATTTACTGTTAGAACAAAGTGACCTTGAATGTCGCGGTGAGCCGGTTTCACGCGAATAGCGCTAGCGTCGTCGTTGTTCGCGATCGTTTACGCGAAGACGATGTCACGTGGTGTGACGGCAGAAGCGGGAAAACAAATGGCGTCGTGCCGCGTTGTTTTTCAAAATTATACAGCGATAATGAGCTCACGGCCACGTGATTTGTCATGGAAGAGCATATTCGTGTAAAAACTTGTAATATAATATAGCGTGTGTCACATGTACACGTGATTATCGTTGTTTTGCACAGATAGAATTTATCGGCTAGATTACGAACTAGCGCGCAGTTTTCATGGCCACGAAGCGTGTTGGCGCTAGCGTGGCACACGCAGGTACGGAAACGCAGAGTATGGTTGAACCGTAAAACGCGTTAAATTAACTCCTTTCGCTATAATTACGAACGGAGCCCGTCGTGAATTTTTTACGCATACCTAACTACGGGAAAATGTGTTACTTTCGCTGTGCGAGTGAAATTACGCGTAACACGTTTCGACGTATTACTTCTGGCTTTCAATTATTGAATTCGTATTACCTCGACGTGACTTTCCATGTAACACAGTACGTACCCATTTCGTACGATTTTTATCGAAGATCTCGCTTAACGCAATTTCTGCGTGTAATTGCTACAGGGAAAACTGGCGTAAAATCACAAATAGGGGCACGGTTATTACAGTATTCGCGAGGTCGTGCAGTTGAAGATTTATTGAAATAAAAGTACGATTACCAGTCGTGATCATGCATTAAAAAACTATAAGCGACGTAAACAACATTACGTATTACATTCGATTTTATCTCCGAGTAATTATTACTTTTTCCTCCATCGATAAGTTCCTTCAGCGGAGAAACTTTAAACGATAAATAAGCTTGAAAAATGTACCCAAGTAATTGTTAATTTACTCGTCATCGAGAAGCAATTCTTTCCCAATTTGTCGAACGACTTTCAAACGCGCACGTCTCTCGCCAATAAACTCCGGGTCTCTAACTCTTCCCCCCTTCTCCCCCGATTCTTCCTTTTTTTAATTCCCGCGAAGCTTCGCGTTTGATGCTTGTTTAAGTACTCTTTGAATTCGAGCAGGCGTGGCCCGCGTTTCTTTGTCATTAAGAAACTTGTACACGTTGAATTCCGCGCTGAAACTGCCGCTTCGTTTTACCGCCCACTTGTTCTACGCCCCTGGCCGACAGTCTAAAATCGTTGTTTCGTCTGGACGAAAAAAGGTCAGGAAAGAAATTTCGGGTTCTATGGAAAATCGAATTCGTCTGATTCTTTTATCGCACGGGATGCGAAAGTTATTTCCGCTGTAACTCGCAGCTGCCCTCTGCCGTTGCCGATCTGGAACTACGCCATTCTCGCGGACGAGAAAAATGGCCACGAAAACCCGTCGCCTAGCTGCACTTGGAACAACGCACTCTTGTTTTTCCTCGAGCCAAATCGTGTAATTTCCTGGCCTCCTTATTATCGGATTCATAAAGAGAAAAATTAGGAATCGAGCTATCTGGAATTATCAAATACGAACGATCTAGACGTTCGTTGACCTAACCTATGGAGGAGGGTTTCATGGAAAAGAGTGTCTTAAATAAAGGAAAGAGAGAAAATGAAATTGGTAATGTGTAACTCTGGCGCAAGGCTGTTCGATTAAACGTAATATCGCGATATTCCAGGCATTATCCATGGAAATGGGGATATTAATTTCGTTAGATGCCGGGATGGCCTGGACATTTCTTTGGTCCGGCTTGTTGTTACGTTTTTAAGATCGCTTTATTTTTCCCCTCCTTTCTATCGTACGAGATCCTTTCATTAAGGAGGGAACGTTTTTACGGTGGCCGTTTGGTATTTTGCATAGAAAAGTAGGATGGGGTGGTGTTTGAACGGCCGAGATTAAAGAGTTTTGTTGCATTCGTTGTCTGGCAGGTGGGTTCCTTTACGAGCGCCACGAGACGCCGCGTTGCAGCGCGAAAATGACAATCTGAATGCGAAATTAGGCTTGCGACGCTTCGATGCGGGACGCAAGCTAAGTCTTCGGCTATGAAAGATGCATCGGAAGAAGCGCGCGTGGAAAACTCGACACACGGTCCGTGTGTACGTGTGTGTGTGTGTGTGGCCGCGCGTGGTTCTCCTGTTTCTTTTACGGGATGAAAAATCGTGGAAAAATCGACGAGCGGCGTTCGCGGAAGCTTCGTGGCCTTTTGTTGCTCGAGTACGTCTGAGAAGCGTGTCGAAGTTTACGCTCAGTCGATTTTTGTTGCAGCCAGACCCTGCCAGCCTCGTCGAGACAGCCTAAGTGTGTTTTCAGGTGTCGCTTGTTTAAGTTACACGGTTCTTAGCTGTTGATCTAACTGCGGAAGCGATGGCCTAGCTGGGCCTGAAATTCTCCATAGTCTCACTGTCCAGGGTCGTAAATGCTTCGAGGTCGTTGCTTTTTGGAGTTACTTGCACCTCTGCAGGGCTCCCTCGGTCGGCTAGTTTAACGCTAGGTGCCTCGGGGTTGCGTTTTATTCGAATTCTATGTGCCACGGAAAATGCCTTTTATTGAAATTTATTTTATTTTTGAAACAGACCGTAATTATTAGGACGGTCTCTACCGTGGAACTGTGTTTCCCGTGGCATCGATTATTAACGTTTTAATCCACGGCCATTGCTGTTTCGTGAAAGGCATTCGCAATGCCTCTTGTCGTCGAGAGGATGTAATTTAATTAGAAAATTACTGGTGAAAGGTACTGCAATCATATTATCCTTCGTTTTTATTACATTATGGTGGAATACTACTATGCGGCGAAATTGATTTTTCGAGATGAACATGCAGTAACGTAGTGACTATTGACGTGGAGCCCCCTGAAGTGGTTTGGTGCTTGAAAGATTCTTCACTCTCGAATAATTTAATTTCTAGCTTCTTTAGAAAGTTTTTCCAGGAGAATCACCATTCTCGTTTCAAACAATAATGTTCGAAACCGCTGAATAAGCCGGGAAATTTAATCTTCATACAGTAACACGGCATTCTCTGTTATTTTATTAATAAATAATTTTAATTGGCGATTTATTCGTTCCATTAGAAGGTGCAAATTCATCGAATATTAATTAGCATGTAATTCATGGGTATGGTGTAAGCGTATAATACCTATATAATATAATACGTCCAACAATTTATCAAGATCTCACTGTGGTCTTACAAATTCCACAAAACGCCTCGAAATCGCGACCCAACAAAGAGAAGCAATTAAAAGCAAAATCTGCCTGAAAATCCAACTCCCTTAACCTGTCTGAATAACAAATTTGCAAATATCGTGCTTCGTGTATCGGATAATATCTCCGTTTTCTTTCCCCGAGCGTATCACGGTTAAAGGGTTGAAAAATCAGATCCAAAGAGCACGTAAAAGTTTTCTGAGCCACGTCGCGGGAAAAACGGAGAAATTCGGTGGATCGAGGGAGAACCGCGTAAGAGTCGATCCACGACACCGATATCCTCGAGGTTCTCGGCGTTTGAGGGTGTTCTTCGGCGGCTAGGTCGCCTTTAAACTGCGCTCACCTTTAATGCAACCCCGTGCGAACCCTCGTCGGGATCTACATGGCGGGGATGTAGTAAAAATTCCACATCTGCGGGATACTCGGCGGAGGGCAGAACAGAAAGGGAGGTGGAGCCGGTCGAAGAGAGAGAATGCTAATAGTGAGGCGCGGAAGGGAACTTTAAGACCCCGTTTGTAGTCGGAAAGGTCGTCTAGCCACGGTATTAAATCTATTTCCCTGCTGTTCCCAAGTAACGACACGGAGTCGCATCAAAGATTCAGTGGCCCTCCGATGATTCCCGAAACAGCGACGGGATGCAGGGTCTGGCGAAATTATTTATCCCGATCCCGAGCAGTAATTTAACGGAGTCGATGTTCCAGTCTGGCGAGACTGAAATAAAAGAGCGCCATTAATTACCCGCTCGATTATTTACAAAGTCCCTGCGAACGTATTCCGTCTCAGCGTTCGCGGAAAAAAGCAGCAGCCATCTTCCTCGTCGACGAGTTTTTCCAATGACACGCTTAACCCGTCCAACGACACCGTGATCTTCCGGCAATTTTTCTCCGCCGTTGTCTCACCGGGACGTTCTACATCTCGCTCGTTTACCGTTTCTCGTTAACGAACCAACGAACCTTCCCTGTCGTCCAAGCGTCTCTCCTGAGTTCGGAAATTCGCGATCGAGTTAACGACATTTGGTCTATTTTGTTACCTGTATTGGAAATCGAAGGACCATGAAACCATGGGGAGTTTGAGGTGCTGCATGCGCCAGGTCCGCCATATTGGAAGCTCGTTGTCCGGTTCGGTAGTTCCAATTCGAAGAAATTAAAATTGCAGGGAAAAGCAGGGTCAACCACGGGATACCAGCGTGGAAGGAAAACGCGTAGAGTGGCTGGGGATGGTTTTCTTCGTCGAAGAAGAAACTAATATTTGCCGCGTGTCTTGGTTTGAAAAGTTCCTGGTCCATTAGAGGTACCATCCGGATCGATGGCGAGACGGAGGAATCGGAAGTGAAATAATAAACGGTTGTAGATCGAATGGAATTGCTATTTACTCGAAGAATCAAGATTCGGTATCAATGCGTTCTCCGTGCTCCTGATGAAGCTGTAACACCAACGAAATCAATTTCGAAATGGAAACCGTTCGCGTCTGCAAGGCTCCGGGCAAATGCAAATACACGCTGGCTGTTTTAGGACGATTGGCACGAACTTGTCTGGCTGATGAGAATCGAAAAATTATACTAACAGTTTGTTACAGAGCATATTACAAATTTAGACCAAAATATAAAATTCTACTGATAAATGAGCCGTTCACTGCACAAATTGATTTACTCTGTAAAACAAAATGTGGAGAAATGCAGTGAAATAATGTATATTGTTTTTTAAAATTCCCTTTATAATTTGAATCGAAATAAATATCGTAGAATGCATGAATACAAATGTAACTTTCATCTAACGGTGTATAAAATTTATAAGAAAAAATAGCCAAAAGGTAATCGTTAGTAACGTTACCATTTTTATGTTACTGGAAGAGTTGATCGATTTGGCAAGTGAAAAAAGTAATAAATTTTAATTTTACTAAATTTTGCTGAAATTCTGATAAAACGGCACTAAAAAATTCATCGTTGTCATTCATGGCTTGCTAGTGCATTTGAGTTGCATTATTGCAACGATTTACATTAGAGTACGGAGTTAATCAAAGTGACCTCTGAAATAAATTGTTTATTACTCAGTGGCCAAAAGATTTTTGTCGTTTAATGGTGTTAATCTTAATTATCAGGGAAAGTTATTATAAATATAAAAAGCTATGACTGTACCATGTGCTTTGACACTTAAATTTAAGATTTTTCAAAAAGTGGAGTTAATCGATTTGTGCAGTGAACAGCTCAAATAATTCATTAGTCGCTGCGACAGCTATAGAAAATGACTAGACAGTCATCTCAACAACCTAGCAATGAAACTGCATAAATCTAGTCTGCCTCCCAGACTTCATAGAAAATACCCAAAGAATCTTCTATCTTAACGGCATTAAATCTCAACATATATTATCCATAAGGATAATTTCTACGCGTTAATTAACAAAATTTACCGAATGTCCTTACTGGACAAATTGTAAAGACTCTTGGAAGAAAAAAGAAAAAAAAACTGACAAATAATAGGTATATCTAGAGATACAAAATAAATATAATTTTTATATCGCGATCATTTATATTCCAAATTTATAATTTTTATTTGACGGTATTGCAGGGTACCAAAATAAATCGCGAATCGGCTATTGCCAACAAAAACAAATTATAAACCGATCGATATCTTCTAGAAGCAAATCGAAAAGTTATTCTATATAACAAAATTAATTTGCTTGGCCCCCCTACGGATAGGTGAAGGAAAGCATAAGAGCGTGGTCCTTGACAACCAAAACAGAGTCCTTAGAATCGGCTGTGGCCAGCACAAGCTTGAGTCGCTTGGTGTTGGAAAGAGAATTTTAAAAGAGTACGTCTTTGTGTATTTTCGTTTCGTTATCTTGGTGTTCTTTTCCTAAGTTAAATCAGTTTTCGAGTTTTGAGTTTGTGTTATCTTGTTCTTGCTCTTTCCACAATTTTCGCTGTCTCAAGACCAGTATTCGCCATTCTACCGTATTTTAATTTTATTTTCATCTGTATTTATATATTCCCCTTATTTTTGACATTCGAGATATGATTGTACAAATAAAACTATCTAGGAATTTTTCGTAGAGTCACCAGAAAACCCCAGACATGGAATAGCGTCGATAATTTTGGTTGTCATAACAGTCGAGTTAGCGTTTGCTGCACACAAGTGTATCTCTCGTGCAAACTCTTCGATGTCTTCCTTTCATCAAACGAGCATTAGCCTCCCGAATCCATCAAACGCAGCCCATTAGACCCATTGCTCCGAGTCATCTGACGCGAAACGGCCGTCTCGAGAAAGCGAAAAGCAAGAAGCGTTTATTTCGCCTGGCCTAGTGACCAATAAGCGAGCCTAGACGGCGGCGTTCTTAATGCGATATTCGTGCCAGCGTCACCATGAATTACGTTCGACCCCGATAACCTCGTCCGGGTCGCGTTCGTTCTCAATGAAAGTCGACAGGCGAACGCTCGCGATCCGCGCGTCGAGTTCCTCGGGGTCTGGTGGATCCAGGCGAGTTCACCGACCATCGATCGCCAATATTCCACCCTTTCGATCCTAACCCTTCGCGGACTCGTGACGCATGCGGACGCCATCTTGTCTTCGTTTCCTGGACTTCGCGGAATTCTCTGGTGACGTACCGAATATTACATTTCCTCTCTTTTACGGTATTAATTTACGGCGTATATTTTTGTATCTTTTATCCCGTTTAATTTAGTTTCTTACTCCTGCTGTTCTATATTTGCTCCCTCGAACTCGCTTCGCTCGATTATTGCGGTTTCCTCTGGAATTTTCTTTTTATATCGACTTCATTTATTTATTTTATTCCCATTTATCAAGTCCAGGCTCGCACTGTGTAAAAACCGTGTAAATAGTCGGATAGGTGATTTAAAGAGGAAAACGAGTGAATTAGAAGAAATCTAATCCTCCGATACATATGAAACTTGCTTATATCTGGGATTGGTTATGTTAGAAATTTCAATTATGAAGAAAGTGTAAAGTTACTTTAGAAAATGCAAATTATACGACAACGTGTAAGGAAGTTAGATAAAAATAAAATAATTTGCGGAAGAAGTTGCATTCCAAATATAATTGGCGAATAAACAGATGCGGAGGAATAATTTCTGCTCGTAAAGGACTAATAATCTCGTTGGAGGCCGATTTTCGGCCTTGCCGGCTGATGGGTGTCGAGGTAACTTGGCGAATTTCGTTATCGATGTACTCGAAAGGTGCGCCCCTTCGCTGCAAATTATCCCCCATTCACCGGAGGGACCCGGACTCGATGGCTCGCGTGCCATCGAGTCAGGCGTGCTTCGAGTTCCCCTCTGTGTTCCGGAAGCAACGCGTTCTTTGTCACGATGCGTGCAGCCCGCGTCAGCGTCGTTGGATCCCGGGTTTAGGGGTACACTCGACGTTCACAAGCCATTCCGAAAGTTCGCGCGAGCTTCTACGTCCTTATTAAACCCTGTATCCTTGGGTTCTCCGGAGGGTTATTTTTTGGAAGGCTCCCCTGGATTGGAATATAATTTTCAACAGGATGACGAATTGCTTTTTAATTAAGGAAATTTATTCAAAAATTGTAGTTTTTAAGAAATATTTTTGCAATCGAGTGATTAATTTTTGGCCAATTTTAAATTCAGATTCGCGTGTCCAGGTTATTGGGTCGAATCTGATTTGAATTTTGATCAGCAAGAAGTATTTCTCTGTCACTTTTAACTCGTTATTAACTCGTTTACTATGGGAGACAAGGTAGTTCGTTTAGCCAGGTTGTCAATCTCTGCAACACTAAACCTACCACGCCCCTAAATGACCGGTTTCAGCTTGGGATTAAAAATTCCGTATCCATCGTTATTCAGCATCTAATATACGTGTAATCAATTCGATTATTCTTTTTTGATTCGATTATTCGAAGCCTATTCTTTAATTTGTTGTCCACCGGATACTTGGCCATTTGTGTCAATTTAATAATTCATTCACCCAGAAATCCTCTATCTTCGATGCTTCATTCTCTCTCCACATTTTTGTACCCTGTATCTCTTTGGGGCACGATAGAATTAAAAGTGTCCCACCTCTTTGATGCACCGTAATGCATGGTGGGACATTTTTAGTTCCACCTGGAAATATCGCAATAACTGCATGCACATAGATTTATATTTCTACCTCTTTTATATTTATATTTTTATTTGGTAATATCTTCGACAAATGTTGTAAATTTATTCGCTCGTGTTGGCAGTACAGGTTCGTCAATTGTTTTATGTTTTTACATTACGCTATTCCTTTATTAGTAAAAATATACCAATTTTGTTTCATTTAAAATTAATAAAATTTCCGTGCAACATTGGTCTATTTTATTATCTGAAATCCTGTGCCGCAAAAAGATACACGTGTAATCAATTCTTCAATATCTTTTTCGATTCAATTATTCGAAGCCTATTTTTTAATTTTTTATTCACCGGATACTTGGCCATTCGTGTCAACTTAACCCTTTGCACTCGAGAGACGCCTTTCAGTCACCATTTGATAAAATTTCGAAGCTCGATATTAATTAATATATCAAATTTAAAATAAGGTAACGGTGTGCGAGATATCGGAATTAAATAATTCTACGTATTAATTATTATACGATTTCTTATTTACTGCTTCAAAAATATCATCAGCCTTATGGCAGAAAATTTTTTAACTCGTGCCCTTCTTCGTGCCAAAAAATCGTCGAGCGTAAAGGATTAATAACTCATTCACCCAGAAATCCTCTATCTTCGATGCTTTAATTTCTCTCCACATTTTCGTACCCTATATCGCATGTAATACGTTTGCGATATCAGTCATCTGCAATTCGATGTGAAATTTTTATAAAATTGACACAACGAACAGCCCAAGTAATGCAACATATTAAATGCAATAAAATTTCTGTGCAACGTGGGTTTATTTTATTTTCTGAAATCCTATGCTGCAAAGAGATAACGTGCGGTACAGGTTTATCCATACCCTAGATAAGGTTTATTCCTGAAATAATTCTAACCATTTAATATGTTCGTAATGGTACCTCGTAACATGATTATACGTAAACCTTCCAATCACCGAAATTAAAGAATAAAATCGGAAACAGTCTTCGCGACAGATGCTTTATCACCGACTCGATTCAGCTTCTCGATTAAGTCGGCAGAAACTAGTTAGTACCGCCATGATCCTTAGGAAGTAACCATCGGGAGTATCCGTGGGTGTTTGAAACTAGTAGGTGGCGGGATACCTGTTTCTCCCGTTAACAAAGGACGAGCGTTCCTCGAAGCACTCGGCATTGCGTAGGGGAAAATTACAAAAAAACCGAGCCCCCGCACTTTCTTCCGCCTCTTTCCCCGTCTCACCGAATCCATAGCCCAGTGCGCCAGTAACTGGACGCTTTCAGACTGTCGTAACACGCTTTTCGAACTTCTTTCCCGAGAGTAGCAAGCACTGGCTTCGTTTTTCTTCCCGTTTCGGCTTCTTTCGTCTCGGTTTTTCCCTCAATTTTTTCCCAACCCCCACGCCCCCCGTCGCCCCACGCAGGGACGCTTCCTCCTTTTCACGGTCATCCCTCGAGTCGAAAGTTTCCCGCGGCCTGATGCGAAAAGTTTGAATGGTTTTCCACGGACGGCCCTTCCCCGCGACGTTTTATCCGCTACATGCAAATTCGCTGCGAAGCCGGCGCGGAATTCGCCGGCCAGGCAGGCAGCAGCCACTTCTCTGACCCTCCAGCGCGAGATTTCGTCAGGAGTAATCGAGTCCTGTGTTCTATCTTGTTAAGCGATATCCACTTTCTTTCGTCTCGAGACGGCGACTCGCGCTGTTTTCTAAACCGATTCGTTCCCGAGCCTGTTGGGAAAAAATAGCTTATGCAAATGCGGCCTCGTAATGCCGAGTGATTTTCTAATTAACTTTCCTGCACCGTGGATTAACTCGCTTTTAGGTGTCTGCCCTCTGCTCGCTCGCTCTCTCGCGATTTTACCTGCCAACTTTGCCGAATTTCCACTTTGTTTGCAACATCTTTGTTGAGAAACTGTTGTTCCGACGGTGAGCTGCTATCGTATTTATTTAATACGTTCGAAACCACGGAACCAACTTTTCTCTGTATGCTTTACGAGCACTTGCATTTGGAATGTAGCTTCCGATTGGAATTATGAGATTGTTTTTATTATACTCGTTGTTTTTATACTCATAAGTAATATAATTAATGTTGGCAGGTAATTATTCAGTTTTTGATTTATGGTAAATTCTGAGTACGAAATATGGCGTGTATTTGACGATCTCGTTACGCGATTAAAATTTAATTAGATTTATTATCAGCCTCGTGGTCAGGGTGAGTTCACTTGAATTTTTTAATACTGTGGCATGTTTTTAATATAATTACTATGTTTTAAAATGGCGATTGAGTAAAGGGTTAAATCTGTGGGTAGAATGGACAGTAATATCTAAGATGTTTTTAACGATTGACTGACAAGCTATATTTAAGTTAAAATATTTAAATAATAAACTACTTGACGTGATAAATCCGGCATTCTTACCAGAAATTTCTTCTCTCTCTCTCACTCACTCGTTCTTAAGAACAATTACATTTACGTGTTCACTCTTTCATACTTGTTAGACAAGTGTTTCATTCTGGCATATTTTTCTAAACATTTTTTCGAATATCATTCACACTACATGCCACTCACCTATTGCACAATTATAGGACAAATGAGTTTTCACACACACGAAACTAACCCTTACAAACCTGACTTTCCATACCTGATTTTCTAAAATACATTAAATTGATTAAATTTAAATATGAGAACAAACTAGTTATTCAAACCCTCTTTATGGCAATAAAATATATGCAAATGTAAAATATAGAATTTACCCCTTCAGTGCAAAGGGTTAATTATGCTCACTTTCGTTCACATCGAAACAATTGTTTACAATTATTCGTCTTCCTCGTACCGCTATAATTATTTTTATTTATATAAAATATGTCATTCACGTCGTGATAGGAATGATCGATATCTCCCTCCCTCTTTCCATACCTTCGACAATTTTTCCTAGCATCGTATTCTTTTCCCCGAAAACCTGTTATTTTCATTTCCCAGGTTGCAACAGGGCTAAACGCTTTGATCGTCGTTAATTATAGCGTGTTCTTCCGTAGTTGCGTTTAAAATCCTTGGATTCTTCGTATTCACCCATCAATTACACCCAACTCGAGCTGCTGCTAGGAAATACCGCTGTTTCTCAGTGCCAATCGCGGACTGAATCTTGACGGTGCTTGAGCGCGTCCTGATTCATCTTTCTTCCCGATAATTCCCCGTGCAGCACCCACGACTTTGATCAACGACGTGTTACAAAACGTGCATTAGTTAATGAGCGTAATCAGCTTAATAAGAATCGTACGGTTGCATCTCCGACGCGGACGCCGGGGGCGGTGTATTACCTGGACCGATGTAATCGCGTTAACTAATGTGTACCAGCGAAAGAGAGCCGGCTCAAAGAAAATGCACGGGTAGCCATTCCGTTTCTGCAGCTGCCGCATTTTGTCTAATGAACCTCGGCTTTCAGCCCTCTCGTCTCTGTCATCGAGCATATTCCTCCTCCCTGTTCGAGTACCTCGTCGCTACGTGAAGCATGGCTCCGAAATAAGGGTGAGATAAGAGGGTGAAAGCACAGGTACCCAAAGTTGTTGGAAAATTCGGGGAAAATTTTCGGACATTTTAGCGTGGAACCTTTGGTAGGATCTATATTTGATCCTTATTTCAGGGTCTATTGAAGACGTTGAATGGCATAGGTGCGAGAAATTTGAGGCTCTTGGGATATTATGGAGTATAGGTATCAGGTTCGAGGGTTCCAGGTGGTAGTCGTGCACTTTGAAAGACGTGGTAGAAAATTCGCGAATAGTTGGTTGATTTTATCAGTGTGTCTTGCTATTGGTCTATTCGATGAATTACCATCGAATAGATGGGGAGAGTACAATTAGGTGATGAAAGCCGGAAATACGAGTATTTCGTAGGTCATGGATATTATGACGTACAGATGTTAGGTGCTAGGGTTCCAGGTGGTAGTCGTGTACTTTGCACGACGTGGTAGAAAATTGGCAAGTAATTGGTTGATTTTATCGATGTGTCGTGCGATGGTAATTCATCGAATAGATGGGGAGACTACAATTGGGTGACGAAAGCCGGAAGTACCTAGCAGACCACTCTTTTAATTACAGTGATCACACACATGTAACACCGATTGAAGGTGCCTTACTATTAACCCTTTAGCCTACAATCACGTGTGAGACTCGTGGTCAAGTTGTCGAGCCAAAACTGTTTATCACGAGCCTGACACGTGATGCATCGGTCGGGTGAAAATTAACTATCACGGGCCTGGCTCGTGGTACATCGGCCGGTCCAAATGTAAACACCACGTGTCACGTCCATGGTTTGTGATGTACCTCACGTAAATCGTATATGATTGGTACAACTCAAGACAGTTCTGTTTACGTTTTGGGACCACGCTGGTGAATCTTAAATCGTGGGGCAAGGGGTTGAACCGGAGAACTATTATTGCGAAGCAACAACTGAGGACATTTCTGAGAAAGGAATCCATACATCCGTCCTATTTTTTCTTTTTTCTTTAATTAATCGTATTTGACAAATCGTTACACGTCTAAAAATATTCTTGATACCCCACGATAGCTAATAAATCATCTCGTACATAGGAATGATTAATCGAAAGAGGAATCGCTCGACTGTATGCAAAACGCGGATAGAACCTCGACATCGATTAGGCAGTCGTACAACGTGTTAATCGCGACGAGTAAGGCGTAGTGATACGCGTCGAATAGATTTGCTGCGAGCTTTTCTTTCCTCGCGAATTAATACATCGCGAAACGACGATATGCCCACGCGTTTTCATAATTCTTGAATAATCCTGGAGATCGCATAACTGCGCTGTTATCGTCTCAATGTTCTTACTCAATCGACACTCGACGACCTTAAATAACCTGTTACCATAATACCCGAAAATCTGTCGAACCGAATACTCATAGAACGAGACATCCGTTCGGGAGAGGAGACAAAGCCCAGGATTTAATTCTCAGCATTCCTCTGCTCGAATTCTTCAGATAAACGTAAAATCCAGCTGGTTCTCGCGGTTCGTTCGGTCCCCGGCTAAAAGAAACGAATATTTCGAAGGGAAGCAGAGGTCGGTCACCCATCGATTGCCTATTTCTCTGCTCGCCGAAACACCAGCAGATATTTCCATCGATCCGAGGTCTCGCGGGCCATGAATCCTCCTAACGATCCAGCCCCGAGAGAAAGGAGGGCCGGGAGCGACTTAGAATCCCGATTGCTCTAGCACGGGTTACGGAGCGTGTAATCTCGCGGCGATCGGCCGTTTTTCTTCTCGTCGGGTACAAAAGGTTCGCTCGCGTGTGAGCAACGAAAAGACACTTAATTCGAAAGGCGGCCGATGAAATATCGGCCCTGTATCCCGTCAGCTCGATTTGACCCTTTTGAAACGCCCATTGGGAGCAGGGCCCGATAGGCGCTGGATCGGGAAGTGAACGAGTTCCTGGCCGAGTGATCGGTCCAGCAACGCGGAAAAAAGGTAAGGAGGGCAGGGAGCAGGGAAAAGAAAGGAAAAGAAGCTGGAGGAAAGGTAGGGCAGAGGGCGAGCGACGAAGGAGGAAGCTGCAAGAGGAACACGAGGGCAACACGCATACCTGGCGTGCATCGACTACCTGCCCTGGGTTAACTCCATCGCCACGAGGCGTAATGCGTTCCTCTCTCGGGCTTGTATTCGTCGCTCTGGGTCGTTGGCCCTCGCGAAGGGTCGAATTGAAGAATTCGCTGACTAAGCCGGGGAGACTCGCTCGCCTTCTGGCTACGAAATTTCGCCAACAACGCGACCTCCGTGCATTTTCCGTCTCTTCCTCTTCTCTCGTGTTTCCTCGCGTTTCGATCATCCGACTCGAGATTCTTCGCTGCGCTGCTTTTACGTGGTACAAGGGTCTCGTTGTTGATTAGTCGTGGGTGATATTCGAACGCGGACCTCGAGACGCTTGTGAATTTGCGTTAATTTTTTGGTATGTCCAATATTGATATTCGTTATTTAGCAATTGGGGTATTAACCCTTTGCACTCGACGATTTTTTGGCTAGAGAAGAGTAGAAATTCAAAGATTCACTACTATAAAACTGATAATACTTTTCTGAGCAATAAATAAAGAATTATATAATAAGAGAATTGTAGAATTATTTGATTGCGATACCTCGCACACTGTTACATTATATTAAATTTGATATATTAATTAATGTCGATCTTCCAAATTTTATGAAATGGCGACTAAAGCTCACCTCTCGAGTGCAAAGGGTTAATACTAGTTGTAGAGTCGATGTAGGTTTGAAGTTGAAAGGCAAATATTTTTTAATTATAATTCTTAGTCCTTTGCACTCGAGAGGCGACTCTCAGTCGCCTTTTAATCAGATTCTAAAGATCGTTATTAATTAATATCTCGAAATTAAAATTGCCCAACAATGCCTGAAATATCGAGGTAAAATAATTCTACGTCTTATTGTTAATTTGCACTTCTTATTTACCGTTTTGAAAATATCCTCGATTTTATGACAGAAAGTCTTCGAATTGCTATATTTCTGTAACGAAAAGATCGTCGAGTGCAAAGGGTTAATTAGTGTAATAATAAGTATAAATAAGTATTCTCAATTATAAGTGGCAAAGGTTTCATTTGTGCCTTAATACGTTGACTGCTATAATAAAATTTCCATTATTCTTAGGACGCAATAAGCTATCAAACAATATGAAGTAAAAAATAAAAGTGGATTAAAATAAAATATAATTAAAATAAAAAATGATTCGAATAAAATAAATATTGTAAATTTTGAAAATCAGTATCGCCAATTACAGGTGACCACTGTGGCATTTAACGTGTTAATAGATGATCTAACACATAATCGAGTAGAATGAAGAAGTATAAAGGATGAAGGAATATTTCGTAGAAAATTACAAAAATTATTCTTCAAAAGGCGATTTATTCTATTATATTATAATATATATTCTTTATATTTACTACAAGATAGTGACTTTACGTAAGGATTTCACTTGCTAGGTAATGGAAATGATCGTCTTAAATTCGACATACACGAGATCCCACTTGAATATCTCGCGTCTTTTATATTCAGTGAAATTACGCGACGATCGCTGTCGAGATCGAGTAAAACGATTCTTTCACACCAATATCACGCGGCTAATTAATTTTTACGCTTCTCAAAATAAAATTTCCGTGCTCGCAGTTCGTTTTGAAACTCGCCGTACCGCGATATTTTCACTCGACTTCTGTCTATAAATATTCCTCCTGCTTTTTTAATGTGCGGATATAAGATACGAGTATGGGTACACAGCAGCCGAAAAATGAGGTTGAGAATTGGTCATCGATCGAGAATAACCACAGTCTGTATAAAAGTTCTGACTCATGCGAAATAAAAAGTACAGTACCGCTTAAGGGGAAAAGATTTCAGCATACGATAATTCGTAGATCCCTACAACCTTTTAACCACATTTTACTACGATACATAATAAATCACAAATTTCCTCCTTTTCCAAGCAGACTACTCAACGATTATTTCTAATCATAAAATGATGAATAATTATTTAATAAAATTAGTTTATTAACCGTTTGAGTCCCAAGCAGCGCTTGAGGCTTTCGGAAGAACACGGTCGAAAAACCCTGAACAGCGCGATAACGCTTGCCTTAATGGAGTGCGAAGAAGTCCAATCGTCGCGATAGCGCTTGTTGGCGCTATATACGTGCATCAGCAAAGTTGAGCGCGCCACTTCGACTGAAGAGCGCGATCGCGCTGCTTGGGACACAAACGATTATGACAGGGCCTGTTATGAAATTGGCACATTGACCGTGGCGAGTCCACTACCAGACCCAGGACGAAACGCATCCCCCCATTGCGTCCTTTTACCTGCGACCTATCATTGCAAGACGGCCATCAGCATATCAAGCGACAGCATCATAGGCAGCGTCACAAGACTTCATAACCTCTATGAGAGGACCCCCACAATGTTATAAATGATTCAATTTCGTTGCAAGATAATTGAAAATATTTTTCACGAATTTAAATTTTTGATATATTCTATGTGACGTACATGCATCAGCAAAGTTGAGCGCGATCGCGCTGCTTGGGATTCAAACTGTTAAAGAACCTACGTCAACCTCTCCGAGTTTTCAACCCTTCGAGTTCCACCCTGTGTATCTATCAGTTCCGCTAATAACACCGCGTCTTTTCGATCATTTCCGCTATCAATTGTAGCAAACGATACTAATCTACCCCAAATACAAGAATATTCTCACCACGAACGCAACGCGACGAACCCTCGTCGCATTCGCGAATAGCGAGAAAAGAGAATCTCTTCTAACGCCATTATCGACCGAATCGAAGCGATTAGGCTAATAAGATAACGGGGCGTCTAGCTCGCGGTCGGAATGGTGAAAATGGGTGGAAAACCGCGGAGCTTTCCACGCCTCGCGAGCGGAGCCCGGCACGCAGACTCTGGCGTGCGGTTATTTATAGGCTGAATCGGTACTGAAGGCTGAAGTCCATGATTCAGAGTGACGTTGATTTTCTTGAATTAAATAATCATAGATTCCGTTGGGGAGCACGCGGCTCCCGCCGCGGATTCGCGGTCGAAAATTGCGCGTTCTTCCGCGTATTTTTAGAACGCCCGTCGCCGTTTGGGAATTCGCGCGGAAACCGTCGAAAGGGGCCGGAATTTTTCGCCGGTTCCCGTTGCTTTCTCATTCCGCGCCGTTAGCAAACGCTCGCGATTACTTCCTCCCCATAGAGCGGAACGAGCCGCTAAGTCGACTTCCGAATTCGCCTCGCAATTCCGCGCCGATTCGCCGCGTCCCTTCCGCCTCGAGCGAATTTTCCTGCCGGCGTTCCGCGAGGAAAGCGCCGGTTTTTGACGAGTCGAGGAAATCGATTACACTCGGTAGTGTGCTTGTTACTGTTTCTTTAGCGCTAGGTTTACGGACCCTGCCTGTATACCTATTTCTACGGACACCTGTCAAATTTACAGGTAAAAGAAACCACGTGTCTTTCCCTTTTTTAGCGATTAGTGTTGCGTCCCGAACACTGCAACTCGCTCGGGGAATTTCGCGGGGTCGTAAGGCCCGTTACGATGATGCGGCAATGTTGCTGGGATGCGGCCTACTCTAACTTGATAGAGGTAGGCCTGGTTATTGTTGAACTGCAGAGAGTTCTCTAGCAGACTGTCTCCTGCGATGAGGTGTTGGTGGGTCTCGATGATGATGTTATGGTCGTGATGAAGCTTTTTGTGAATGCCTTGTCGGTGGTTTTATAAAGTTCGTCTGTTTGCTGATTGATTGGTATAATATTCGGGCTGTGTCCTAGCTTCAGCGTCTTTCGGTGGTGGTGGTTGTGGTTGTTTAAACAGTCTAGGTCCTTATGCCTGCCGTCTTAATGGGTAATATATCGGTATTTGTCATGGTTTGCAAATTTATTGTTATCCAACAATAGTTATTACTTTACTTTTAATTTTCCTTTAGTTCGTACTAAATATATTTTACAATCTAACATTTTCTTCTCTTTACCAGTCCACATCCCCTACAAATATGTAGCTCCTTCTGATACGGTGAAATTAATTTTCCCCTTTATTTATATGGAAAATATAATATTTGTCATGAGAATGATCGTGCCAATTTTTAGAAAGTTGAACGAACCCTAATCCAAATTCAAGGGCGTACTCAGGGGTACCATGGAATTTCCTATCTCCTACACATATGTAGCTCCTTCTGATACGGTGAAATTAATTTTCCCCTTTATTTATATGGAAAATATAATGATATTTGTCGTGAAAATGATCGTGCCAATTTTTAGAAAGTTGAACGAACCCTAATCCAAATTCAAAGGCGTACTCACGGGGTACCATGGAATTTCCTATCCCCTACACGTGTATAGCTTCTTCTGTCTTGTTGAAATTAATTTTCCCCTTTATTTGTATGGAAAATGTATTGAAATTTATCGTGAAAATGATCGTGGCAATTTTTAAAAAATCGAACGAGTCGTAATCTAAGGTCGAAGGCGTACGCACGGGGTACCATGGAATTTCCATATCCCCTACACATATATAGCCTCTTTCGACGCGTTGAAATTAATTTTCCCATTTATTTACATGGAAAGTGTATTGAAATTTATCGTGAAAATGTTCCTGCCAATTTTTAAAAATTCGAACTAGCGGTAATCTAAAGTCGAAGGCGTACGCACGGGGTACCATGGAATTTCCATATCCCCTACACATATATAGCCTCTTCCGACAGGTTGAAATTAATTTTCCCCTTTATTTATATGGAAAATGTATTGAAATTTACCGTGAAAGTGATCGCGGCAATTTTTAAAAAGTCGAGCGAGTCGTAATCCAAAGTCAAAGGCGTAGGCACGCGGTACCATGGAATTCCGGCCCGTAAAACGTACGTAGCCATTGAAGAATAAAAACTGCCAGCAGTGATGGAGTTGCAGCGTTCGGGAAAGAAAAACGAGCGACGTCTGGCTAAGGTAAAAAGAGGAACGAAGCAAGAATCAAACCGGGGCGAAAATAGATCCCGTGAAAAATTGACCCCGGATGCTCTTCGTTCGGACGTGACTGAACGAAACGGCCGAAAAAGGCAACAAATTACGCGCGAAGCGAGAATGTTTAATAACCATCGACGCGTCGACCCGTTTTCCATACCTTTCCCGTCGCTTTTCCGCCGCTTTTCCACCAGCGAAACGGGCCAGAGTCGACGGGCAGCTCTTCCTATCGTATTCGTACACGTCTGTCCCGCTCTTCGTAATGAATCGTCGCTATTGTAAAATTTAATTACGATTTTCGGTAATCGACAGCTGCGATCGATTGTCCTGCAACCGAATGTAATTTGCAAACCTAATCGCCTGTTGCGGTCCGCGAGTAAGGCATAATACCGGTTTGTCAACCGCATTACCGTATTTGATAAAGTTCGTATTAACGTGTTCATTAATGCTGCTCGTCGCACTGTGATAGCCACCGGGATCGTTGTTCGTAAATCGACGACTTAATCATCCGTCGATGATGTCTCGATAATAGCCTGCCGCTTGATTAAGGCTGAGTTTCATATTTCATGGGAAAAATGGTTATTTATCGATAAATAGGACAATAAGGTATAATTGATCGTATTGCCGCGGTGAATTTGCTCGAACAGATCGTTAATGGCCATTGTCGATGTATATCTGTTTACTGAAACGCTCTGTACCATTAATACCGTTTTCCAAATCCGACTGCACTTACCCTCCGCGAAAGAATTCCTTTAATTCCGCACATGATACAATGGAGCCTCGCGTTTCGATTATACATGAGTGTTAATTTGTTTTAATTGCGCTATCGCTGTACTATCGTGTCGCGATATCGGGTCTCGGAAATTTGGAAAATTTTCCAGCAAATCGGCCTCTCGATGCGAGAAACCGGGGTTTGCATCTTTATCGGTGGAAAATAACGGATTGTAAATTATCGATGCCTACGTAATGGCGTCCGCAGAGTACAAAGCGTTAGAATTAACTATAGAAAGGTCATAGCAGGTGTCACCTCTCGATAACTTTGAAATTTTATACGCAGCCAGTATTGCGAAATCGTGACGCGAGTTCTATATTAGCTGTTGTTATTAACATTCGCGTCGATTCATTTGCAACGGAATGCATATTACGCGTGACGCTGCGATTCGGCGTAAATTCGCGACACTTATGAAATATCTGCAACAGCTATGGAAAAATATTTATCGCGTTTCATCCGTTTATTTCAACATCGCGTCATGGCGGATCTTGAATCTCTCGTGTGCATCTTTCTGTTTCTATTAAGAACATTTTTATATTCGAATGCGCGTAAATTATGCTAATATGTTAATCAATTACGAGCAGGATGTAAGTGGAAAAGTAACAACGTGCGAGGTATTAATAAATCAAGGTAGAATCGGACATCAAGGAAAATTCTGGAATTAGAGCGATCGATTAAATAGAAAAAGAGTAATGATTTTCTTGCGCGTTTGCGATAACGAGACTCCCCGTTCGTGATCCAATGATCTACGATCCTTGATCAACTTGTTAATCTCATTGACGCATTCCTGGACAGACCGGTCTTTCGTGACTTTCTATTCGCGCTACGTGTGTCATACGTGTTATGTGTGTCATAAGAGTATATATAAATCAAAAATCTGTAACACACGATACGCGTGGAACTTCGAAGATCTTGTCGTATTTCGAAAAATACAGAGATATAAAATATTCAGAACAAATTGAATTAGGAAAACAGAATAATAACCTGGACAGAAATTTTGGGGTAGATCATGGTGGCTATTGAAAGTATTTGATTTCAAAAATCTGAATTGTGAAATTGTTTACTTGTTTATTTATTTTGTAATCTGACATCGTTTTAATCTCGTCGATTTTAATCGTCAAGGGGTTAATATTATCTTCTGGATCGCAAACGAAAAATACAAAAATATAAAATAGAACAAATTAATGAGGAAAGCAGTATAATAATATATACAGAAATTTTAGGGTAGATCATCGTGCCTATTGAAAGAATATAATTTCGAAAATCTCAATTATGAAATTGTTTACTTGTTTATTTATTTAATCTCGTCGATTTTAATCGTCAAGAGGTTAATACGATCTTGTAGATCGCAAACGAAAAATACAAAAATATAAAATAAAACAAATTAAATTAGGAAAGCAGTATAATAATCTAGACAGAAATTTTAGAATAGATCATCGTGACTATCGGAAGCATATAATTTCGAAAATCTCAATTATAAAATTGTTTACTTATTTATTTATTTAATCTCGTCGATTTTAATCGTCAAGGGCTTAATACGATCTTCTGGATCGCAAATGAAAAATACAAAAATATAAAATAGCAGAAATTAAATGATGAAAGCAGTATAATAATATAGACAGAAATTTTAGAGTAGATCATCGTGCCTATTGGAAGAATATAATTTCGAAAATCTCAATTGTGAAATTTTTTACTTGTTTAATTGTTTTGTAATTTGACATCGTTTTAATTTCGTCGATTTTAATCTTTAAGGGATTAATACGATCTTCTGGATCGCAAACGAAGGGACATTGTTCGATGTCGAGCGAAGTCGCAGGTGGAAAAGGCAGATGTTTACCCAGGAAAATGAGTCGGGATATTCGAATCGGGGTAATCGTTGCTCTTTTAACCGCGAGTCGATACACAAGTCGTGGCGAAATTACCAATCGACGGGATCGATAAACGATTTTATTGGAGCCTGGCCAAAATCCATTACATAGCTGGCCCACGCTCTAGGCAAATCGCTCCGACTGCTCGAGCGTACCTAATAGGGCACGGGTGTAATCGTCTTAACTTCGATTTTCCAATTGGCTCTTCTCCCGCAAACAACCACGTAGACGATCCCATGAAGCGGGATTCCTTTTTGCTCGACGCCTTGTAGATCAGCCAATTTAAAATTACCAAAATATTAGAAGTCTCCATTTTGAAACGATATCACACGTGTTTTTTAATTGATTAATATATTTATTTATGTATGGTTTAACGAAGGATATTTTTATTCCATCGATCAATAATTTCAACATGCTTCAGCAGTGAAGGGTATTTTGAATTTAAAAGTTTTATTTTGAGAGGAAAAATATAAATATCTATAAACTTCATTAATTTATATAACATAAAGTTTCGTCCATTTTGCAGTGGAAATGCTTCGACTCTTTTCTTTATGGGGAAAATGTCTACCACTGCAAAATTTATTATTTTAATTTATATTCGCAACTTTTCTATGTAATCATTAAAAATATCGTCCATTTTGCAGTGGAAAAGCTTCGACTCTTTTCTCTATGGAGAAAAGGTTTATGATTGCGAAATTATGTTAATTTATACACCCATTTTCTTCTCATAAAGTCATACAAAATATCGTCCATTTGCAATAGAAAAGCTTTAACTCACTTCTCTGTGATTTAAAAGATTTTCCACTGCAAAATTATATTATATTAATTTATACACCCATTTTCTTCTCATACAGTCGTACAAAATATCGTCCATTTGCAATAGAAAAGCTTCGACTCACTTCTCTGTGATTTAAAAGATTTTCCACTGCAAAATTATATTATATTAATTTATACACCCATTTTCTTCTCATACAGATATACAAAATATCGTCTTCATAGCAATAGGAAAGCTTCGAGTCACTTCTCTATGAAGAAAAAGGTCTTCGACTGCAAAATTATATTATTTGAATTTACAGACGTGACTTTTCTCTGTATAATCATCAAAAATATAATAAACTTGGCAGTAGAAAAGCTTCGACTCGCTTCTCTATGATTTACAAGACCTTCGATTGCCAAATTATATTATACTAATTTATACACCCATTTTCTTCTCATACAGTCACACAAAATATCGTCCATTTGCAATAGAAAAGTTTCGATTCACTTCCCTATGAAGTAAAAGATTTTCGACTACAAAATTATACTATTTCAATTTAAACACGCGATTTTTCCCCCTATAATCATCAAAGGTATCGTCCATTTGGTAGTAGAGAAAAGCTTCGATTTATTTCTCTATGGGATAAAAGACCCCTAAGTGCGAAATCAGCGAGGAGTTACGGAAGTCTGGCGAGTGATAAACGCCGGGAGATAAGGTAACGAGTTGGCAAACGTTGATCGTGTAAGGAAAATGTTGGCGGTTACGAGAGGGGTGGAATTAGAAGAGTTTGTTTGACGAGGTTTCATGGAGCACCGCGTCTTTTGTGATCCCAAGATCGACGGAGCTCCTTTGGCGAATGCGGTTCCTTTTTCACGGAACGTGCTGTCTTAACTTTCTGCGCCTTTGACAACGCGTTAACGACTTTGCCGTGATCCTCCGCGAGGTGTCTTGTGCGATAATAAGGGTGTTAGACGAAGTTGAAGATATCGAGTTAAAACGACGTGCGTTTGAGCCTCTTTAACCCTTTGTCAAACTATGCTGCGCGATTCTACTCTCGGAACATTGTCGGATTAACGTCATTTCGACCAACTATGCTGAAGTCATTCGAGATCTTGATCGAATTTCGTGTCGCGAGATCGACAGTTCCTCGCTAGGGGTAGAAACTAGGGATCTTCATCGAAGTTGTCGCCTGGTGGATTTTTCGTTACTGTTAAGATGGTAACTGCGAATCGCTGTGTGATGAAAATTTGTGTATCTAGACTTAGGTATGACATCTAGTGGACGGTTGGCATTTTGGGCGTCTTTTGCTTTTTCCTGACTATCCCTAACGTAACCTAACCTTAACCTAATGTATAACCTAACCTTAATCTAACGTATAACCTAACCTTAACCTAACGTATAACCTAACCTTAACCTAACGTATAACCTAACCTTAACCTAGCGTATAACCTAACCTTAATCTAACGTATAACCTAACCTTAACCTAACGTATAACTTTGTAACAAAGAATTATAAAAGTAATACCACTACGCGTGATTTATTGAATCAAAGAACTCTAATAGTTACAATTTGCTATATTTATTAAAGTTACCTAGCATCATAAGTTTCAGTCGTGTCAAAATCAAAGGCACGATTACCGATTTCGCGTTGTTTATCACAGAGGTAGCTCAGCAAGGGTTGTGACAGTAAATTTCGCCTAATTTTTACACCCATGACGTTTGTTTCGTTAACGCGTTATAGCATGAAGCTTCCACAGGCGCTAAGTGTATTCCTGCGAATTGCACGCGCCACGGGCAGACTCGTAGAAGACAAACAGAACACTCCTAAGCCAAGATTACTCAAGCGAACTCGTGGGATGTAAATCCGCACGTGGGATGCTTATGGTTCTCGAATAAAAACTAACGCTTGTTTAACTTTATTAAATTTAAAAAATTGAAGGGTCTACTTGACATTTGCTCCTGTGTCACTCCTAGGTGGACAGTTGTACGTTGAATACCGACACATTTTATAGTGGTCTTGCTAAATTAGGACTCTTTACTTTACCCTATTATGGCGAAACTATGACAGGCATGTCGAATCGGAATTATTTATTTTTACCAGTTTAATAAATAAATATATCGAAAATAGATCTCTCCTTTTTAATAGACCTACGAATAGTGCAAAATTGTGGTTACTTCTAGATGCAAGACAGTACTCGAATTAAGCTTTTAAGTCTTTTATGAACCTTGACACACCGAGTTCAAAAGATTCTCCATCACTGACCTAATCTTTATTTTAATTTCAAATTAGGACAAATTTTTTAAGAGGGTCTTAAATCTCCAGTGTCACTTAAGAGTATGGAAGAATATAATACGAATATTCTTATATATTTTTCACAAAATTAAACTTTGGCAGCTACGAAAAGTATACTGTATGTAATAGAGAATCACGAGCCAAAAAGTGTCGACAAACCCTAATGGCGGGAGTCAGAGATTAGTTTCATGCGACGCAATTGTCGCTAGGTATCGAGAAGTGGATGTCTATTCATGGTTCCGCGTTCAAACAGTCGTCGGACTACGTCAGCCACTTAGGCGGACGATAGAAATTAATGTTTCTAGGTTTGCTCGATCCTCGATCAGGCCGGTTCGCTGCCAACCACCGACACAATATCACCGAGTCACGTGTACACGTTGCGGTGTTGCAGCACTGTGTACCCGCAGGATGACACTCGCAATTAAGTTCACTCCCTCGCTGGCCACGAATACATCACGCTCACGGAGCGAGCAAGCAATGGAGTAAAATGCCCGGCATTTGGCACCGTGTCAGTGGTTGCTGGTGTTCTGAACTTGAGCCGGAAAGAAGCAGTCCTGCTTCCGTGTAGGGGACTGTTATTAATTCCTCACGTTTGTCGAAATTTATTCAGAGTGACGAGCGCTCGAACTTTTGGATATTCATCGTTCTTCTACAGCTCGGAATATGAAATTTAATTAATTCTTGCTCGCGGGTCTAGATCAACTCGTGAGAGTTATTTGACAGCGAACAGCGAGGAAAGAAATATCAGTAATTAAATTCTATTCCGACGGTTATGTCGTATTTATGGTATGCTACCATTTGCAAAGTAGACTTAGGAAAGATACCAATACTTTTGAACTAAAAATTATTTATTGGGGAAATAAATCAGTGACAACGTCGGTAAGTAGGAACCTATATTGTTGGCTTCGTGCTAGAATTTTGTCAATTATAAGACACGTCAGTGTACGCTTGTCTATATAAGAAATAAATAAGTGATTTCCTATATTCGTACTGCTCTGTATTACTTTGTTAACTATTGGGTTGGCAAGAAAGTGCTTTCGGTTTTTTAGTGTGAGATAAAACTTAATTTTTTCTATACAGTAAATAAAATTTTAATCGGTGGAATATCTTCCATTCTATTCGATGACCTTTTGCCATCTTTCTGCTAATTTCATGATCTCGCGCTCATAGAATTTCTGGTCCTTATCTGCGAAAAACTTAACCAAGTGCGTAAATCTCAGAACGTCGACCAGAACGTTGTGGGTATCTTTCAGTGAAAAATCTTCAGAACGACATTTTTTAAACTAATTCTGACACGTGCGTTCTGTTAAACAATCAACACCATAAACTCCTCATATCTCCTTGTGAGCCTCAGCCGCATTTCATTCCTGCCTTTATGAAAATAAAAAAGTAAAATGTGTCGAAAATGCTTATTTTTGCACTCCATGATAAGACTGACCGTGAACTGACAGTTGTAAACGAAATTACACGGAATTTCACGAAATAGCAACTTAAAGGTATCGACTACCCCATCTCGAAAGAAAAAGATTCTAACATTGACAAAAGAATAACTAAACAAGCATAACATTATTTACTGCAAATCGAAATTACTTTCTTGCCAACCCAATAATTCCAATATTATTCACAGACTGTCATAATTTATTACCGTGAAACATTTCGGTCTACTTCAATCTCGACACAGTAGATGACAGTTCCTTATTCCCAAGAGCCATTTTAGAAATACCGCGTTCAAACTGTTCCGATTAATCGGCCATTAAAAATATCTACTATAGTTTTCATGGGAAAACAGTGAAATTCTTCTGCAATAACTATCAGTAAATAGACTCTGATAATTGTTGTCAATGCAGTTTTTAGAAATACCTCTCCTAGTGTCCCTATTAGCCAGAAATGTCGCGTTGTAGGGACGAATACTATAGCGATCGCAGGAACAAATCTGAGGAAAAATTAATTTGGGTACGTAGTTCAGCGTGTATCGTCTCGGGTTATCTCGTGCTGCGTTTCGGATGAACAGCGTGATGTCTCGTTACATATTGCGCGTGCAAACTTTCGCCGTAATTCAACGCGGGGACCCGCGATTCCGCGTTACGAGGAAAAATGTGCATTACGAGGCTGGAAATATGAATAGGTGTGGGCTGGGTCGGGTGTCGGAGAATTTTAGCCTCGCTTAGGTAAACGCGTCGAATGAACACATCCCGCTTTTTCCCTGCTTCTTTATGAGACCGGCGGTTTATTACACGCGGCTGTTAAATTTTCCGACTGCCATCGCTGCTCGCAATTTATCGACGCATTTTTCCCAGTGGATCACGAAAATACGCGTCCGAGTTGCGCGGGCAATTTTCTTCGGCTCGGTACTTTATTTCGAAACGGGGCGTTAGAAATTTTTCTCCCATTTCTCACCCTTATGAAAATATCAGGGGGTTCTTGAGGATAATAGAGATTATTATCACCTACTACCCTGCAGTAGCTATCATAGTAATTTTGTGCAAAAGATGAGGAGTTAAATACGGTGGTTATTTGAGATACTTTTCTCGATTGAGATAGTTGTTTGACAGTTTCTTGCCCGTTTGGTTGAGAAGGTTTAACAGCCTTCGACCAAGTATCTCATCGTCGATATATATTGTAAGGGGGTGTGGAAAAGGTGCACGAAAGACTACAGACCAAAGAATCAGAGACGTCTTCTGTCAAAAAAGGTTTATTACTGAAATGACTCCTGATGCTTCCTCACGCCTTACCTTTTCGCTGTCCTTGGTTCTCCAATTCTCTGGATTGTCTTGAAACAATGAAGAGTTTTCTCGAGCACAAAGGTCCCATTCGTCAACGACTACCAAGCATTACCAGTGATTTCCCTATTACAATTTAAACGCGTTATCTCCGAAACACTATCTAATGCCTGTCATCTATCTACGCTGATCGTTCCAAGGATCGTCCAGAGAATCAGAATTGACTCGAAATACGACCAGAGGATCCCCCAAGCTCTAAACTCGAAGCAAAAAGCATAGAGAAGTTAAAAGAAATGGCGAAAGCGTCCACAGTATCCATGACATTCCACCCACTGTCATCAACTATCGACGACGCTATCGGATAGTATCTCGGCGATAAAGGAGGATCCAAGGCGACGAGGAAGTACATGCGATGGTTACATCGTGTGAGTTAAAGGGTTGGCATAGTGGTAAAGAAGCATCTCGCGTTTGAAGAAATGGAGAACCGCGGAGGCGTGTGCTGGCGAGCCGGATATCCGGCTGCGAGGTAGCTGTGCGCTGGCAAGCGGTCAGAAGAAAGAAAGCGATGGGAGCAGAGCGAAAAGACGTTCTCTATCAGGCTCTCGATAGGAGACAAAGAAACGAAACGGAAGCCGGTAACGGCGGAAGGGGAGAGAGCGAGAGAAAGAGAGAAAGCAGAAAGCCAGGCCGAGGAAAGGGGACTTTCTGGCAAGCTGGTCTATTTAAAAGCATTACGATGCTGACGGTCGGGTTACCGTGTCCACGGTTAAGTAACCGGTGATGTAACGATGCAATTCAGCCTCTTTCCTCGTCCCGGCTGTTCCTGGGGGGCCAGAAGAGAAAGACCGTGATCGCTTCGAGGACAGGCGACAGAGGGGCGACGTCGGAAGATGCGGTGTCCATTGGACCAAACTACCGAGGGAGCTGTTCGTAACGCGTTGCTGCAATGGATCGGCATTGCTGCGACCACGATCTGCACTCGACCAGGTGAACCGAGCTGAGAAGACGGTCTTGTTAGCTGCACCTCGTCGCCGCAACTCTTCTCCTTCCGGCCTCTCTTCTCCTCTCTCTGTTTTTCTCCGAATGAATTCCCGGGCGCTCTTCTCGTGTCGCGTATATGCTCATGAGTTCATCTCGCGAGGTTAGGTGACACCCTGATCGCTCGGATGACGAGACACTTCCGACATGTACGGCTCTATCCATCTTGATGGCGTTCCATGATTTAGAGATGAACAAGAGGAGTGACAGGATTTAGGATTTAACCCTTTGCACTCGAGAGGCGCCTCTCAGTCGCCATTTAATCAGATTTTAAAGATGGATGTTAATTAATATTTGTTATATTAATAATTTACAGTTAGCCAACGATGAGTGGAATAGCGAAGTAAAATAATTTTACGTCTTAATTTGCATACGACTTCTCATTTACCGTTTTAGAAATATCGTCGACTTTATGACAGAAAGTCTTCGAATTACTATTTTCCTGTAAGGAAAAAATCACCGAGTGCAAAGGGTTAAGGACGGAGCAGTTTTGAGTAAACTGATAGAGGGGCCCGGACCCATTGAGCTGCCGCGATAGTCATGCAAAACTACCACTGCTCATTTCGTTCGTAGCAACGCTGGCAATGAGAACATAAAATAATCCACTACTTAACACAGGATGTGTGGTCCTAGGGTCGCAACAGCGTATTTCTGTGCATATATGTATTTCTCGGCCATAGTAACGAGATTACATGGGACATATTTATGAGTCCCTCGGCCCTATCAGTCCCTTGTAATACACATTTTTCTTATCACTTGTTTTCGAACACGTATATTACTTCTTCGGCCAAACTTATGGTTTCCGCCTTGAACGCATATATGCATCGGTCATTCGTATATATATGTATATATATATTGGCTATTTTCTGTTTTCTTCTATTTCATTCGTAGCAAGTCTTCGTGTTATCTATAGCGTCGCAAGATACAATGAGCGAAGAAGAAAGTCGAACAATTCTCGAGACACCTAACTCCACGGATAAGTGTCGCGTGGAGCACCGAGCATGCGACAATTAAGCGGACGCTATTGCACTCTGTCCCTCGTCTCGACGAGGCGAGACAGCGAATGAAAAACATAAGCTTGAAAAATGTAATTGTATCAAAACATTTATTTCTCCCGCACGACGCGTTAAAAAGTAATTTGCCGGTTACCGAATTCCAATAACCGATTATCGAATAATAATAAATCTGGCCAAATATCCGATTAACCGCTTCCGAGTATAATCGGTCCGACATCCCTGGTACCCCGATCATTTGGAATTATTCTTTATTATCTCCGGGCATGATCAGTTTCCATTTTACGTTCACCAGATTCCACGTAATGTTATCAGATAGTGATAAAAAGTTCGCCATATCCACAAAGTATATTCAAAAGTTACTTTTAATCCTTTCACTCCTGCAGACGTTGTATGACGTCACGTTATATCATGACTGCCGGAGGACGTGATTCAACGTTCATGGATTTCAAAGCTGTTAAAGCTTAGAAAATTTTTAAAGTATTATATTTTGATTAAATTTTTATTAGATTTAAACAAAAATAAGATTTGTTAATTTAATTCTAGACAGGTTTGCTACTCTCTTCATAACTCTGGAGTTAATTAAAACTTAATTAAATTGGATAGTCTATTTAGCAATAATAGCAATTGATATATTAAATTATTGAGTACTATTTTATCGGATTGTGAATCAATGTAAAATTACGTACAATTTTCCCTATCTTTTTCTCTCTTCCAGAATTTACCATGTTTTTAAATCTCTTAGCTTTCACTGGTAACTATTGTTAAATAAATACATCTTATTCTTTATTAAAGCTATGTATTTATTTGCTAGTTTTCATATATAATCTTCTTGGAATCTTTGATATTTTATAATATCGGAAAGGTTAATTAAAACTTATTTAAAATGGGTAGTCTATTTAGCAATAATAGCAATTGATATATTGAATTATCGAGTACTATTTCATCTAATTTCAAATTTTCCTACCTTTTTCTCTCTTCTAGAGTCTACCATGTTTTTAAATCCCTCAGCTTTCACTGGTAACTATTGTTAAATAAATACTCCTTATTCTTTATTAAATCTATGTACTTATTTACTAGTTTTCATATATAATCTTTTTGGAATCTTTGATATTTTATAATATCGAAAGGGTTAATTAAAACTTATTTAAAATGGGTAGTCTATTTAGCAATAATAGCAATCGATGTATTGAATCATCGAGTACTGTTTCATCTGATTTCAAATTCCTTTTTCTTTCTTCCATAATCTAACATGTGTTTAAATCCCTCAGCTTTCACTGTTAACTGTTATTAAATAAATACACCATATATTTTGATTAAATTTTTATTAAATTTAAACAAAAATAAAATTTGTTAAATTAATCCAAGACAGGTTTGCTCTACTCTTGGTAACTTAGTAGTGAAAAGATAAAATTAATTTTCAAAACGCAGCCATAGCTACCATAAATGCCCAGCTTCGAATAATCAAGGAATGAACGATGCGTACTTCAGAGAGAATACGTTCGGGAATCCCATGGGGCTACATACCATTATCCATTTTTACGATCCGCGAGAGGAACGTGGTCTCCCTCCCGGTTAATCCTGATTTACGAATTCGTGTCAGTAATACGGTGGCGCAGCATCTTAACGCGCATTCCTCGAGCTTACGTGCTCGTGTTGCCAGCACTCGCGTGATTTCACGGACGCTCCACCTTTGCGCAGACGGTGCGTTAACGAGTCGGTAGAAAAAGCTTTTGCTCGGCGTGTGTGGGCGGATCGTCTAGTTAGAAGCGGTACTCGGAGTTGAACGAACGTGACTAAAAACTCTAGCGGTAGCCTTCCACCTTCTCATCCCTGCCTAGCTACCCTGCCCACCTCGTCCCGCTCGCAATCGATAAAATTAATCAGAGCTACCCGACGAAGCTACTCGATTTAGCGGAACGGGTCGGAAAAACGTGTCCAGGTCGCTCGCGATCCCTCATATCGGTGTTTCGTCGATGCACACTGGCCGTGTGCACCCTCCAGCAGCGGTCAGCGCTGCCACGATCACCGGCCCGATCATTAAGCCGATTTTTCCGTAGGCCAGCACGCGTTTAATTCGATCGCAGGGACGAGAGGAGCGATCAGCAGGCCTGGTTAAAAACCATCGATCTTTCGCTCTGCCTTGCGCGGTTGATTGATTAACGGACTATTCACCGCGCGTTTCATACCTTCTATTTCTCGCGCGCGTGCCGATGAGCCCGCGTTACGGAGCACATCCATCAAAAGCGGTTCATTCCGAGCGAGAAAGAGAAACAGGAAGGAGGGTGGCATTCATGAAGTCCTCATGCGCGAATCCAACAGCCTTTGTCGGAATAAACGAGCGTTATCTTCGGTTATCGATTCGCTAAAGACTTGTGTACCGGTTGCCTAGCCCGATGCCTAGGTACCTCGCGCGACCCCCTGTTTTAATAAAACCGTCCATGTAGCTTATCGACTGTACACACACTCGCGTGACGAAACGACTCTTGGATGAAAGAGCGTTCGACACAGCGTGCACAGAATTCTCCAATCCGATCTACGTCGATTTGCTAGCTAGAAGAGAGCTTCAGGATACCGTCGAAGACACGAAATCGGGGGTGTCGAGATGACAAGTTTGGGGTATTTCGACGCCTCCACTACCAGGAGATTCCTCGGATCGTCTTGGGGACTTTATGAAGTCCTCATGCACGAATCCAACAGCTTTTGTCGGAATAAACGAGCTAAAGATCTGTGTACCGGTTGCCTATCCCTATGTCTAGGTACTTCGCGCAACCTCTTGTTTAAATAAAATCGTCCATGTTGCTATAATCGACTCTCGGATGAAGGAGCGTTTAACACAGTGTGAATCCCTATAGGATTTACCATTTCCCGATATTCCAATCCGATTTACGTCGGTTAGCCAGCTGGAAGGGAGCTTTAGGACTCGGTCGAAGTCACGGAATCGGGGGGTGTCGAGGTGACAAGTTTGGGGTGTTCCGACGCCTCCACTGTCGCGAGATTCCTCGGATCGTTGTGGAGACTGTTCGCCTCGATTGTTGTTCGAGCTTCGTCATAGTTAACGAGCGTAATTCAGTCGGGAAAGCTGCTTAGAGAGCTGAGAAACGGCTCCCCGACGCGACGACGTCTGCTGGCTACTCAGGGGCTTAGACTCTTCTGAACACCTCCAGATCCGTCTTTTATATCTCGCAATGGAAACTGCGCGTTTATGAACCTCGGTTTAGCGACGTTCGCCAAGTTACTTATGGAACGTCGCGATTTATACGCGAATCATACTATTTTGCGCGGAATTAAAGCAGTCTGCTCTTGGGTCCCGGATGAGCACTGGCGGCGTGCCAGCCATGTGGCGTGTATTTTCAGGAAAAAGAGACGAATTATTCGAGAAGGTTAATGTATCTCTCTTTTATCTTCTGATTGACCAGTTTCCAAAATTCGGTGCCCGGTGTCGTTCACCTCGGTCTGGTATGCGATAAGTTAGGCCGCGTTCTAGGCTCCTGCTCGGCGAGTGGCTCGCTGATACGACGAAGACGAGTGCTCCGAGACGAGCAGAAGGAGCATGAGTGTTTATGCTCGACCGAGAAGCGATTCGTGGAATGCGCGTGGAGACGCGTGGTGCCACGCGGATGTTTGGGTGCACGGTGGCACGTGGCGAGATCATGTGTCGTGGGTGCCATGAGTTTAAGAATGAACCATGGTGTTGCCACGAGTCACTGTCCCGTTCGGAATTTCGCCATCGTAAAACCGGGAGTATTGCACCCCGTGATAAACAAGGGGACTGGGCTCGCCGTCATAATCCCACTGACCAGGCGTAACCTGCCATAAACTGCCATTCGACATTCCGGTACCGTTGCTTAACCGTTCAGGTTAATTCTGCTTCCCTCGAGCGGATTTTTCGGTAATATCAGTGAATCAGTCGATGATTAACTACGTTTAAATTCCATTACGTCGCGGATGTATAATTTTCGAGCATCCTGCAGTCGCAAGTAGCAAATTGATGTCAAAATTGCTGCACCGATTAAACGGGATGGAATTCTCGCCTTTTCGTTTTGAATATTTTCACGTTATTTTTTAGGCTGTCTAAAATGAAGTTTGTCATAATCAGAAGGTACCATGGGGAATGAAGAGATGGTTAGTAATGAATTTTCTGAGCATTCTTGACACGTTGAGCCCGGTGTCGGTCCCTAGAGGCTGTCAATGAACTTTTATGTAGAATTATCAAAAATTAAAATATAAAATTATCCAAATTATTAGATCATCACGATATTTGTCGAAGATTTCAATACAATTTAAAATTCTGTTCAAAAACCTGTACAAATTAATATAGTTATAGTAATTCAACAGGTCTTGATTCCTTCATTTATGTACAATTATTAGCTCACCACGATATTAGTCCAAACTGTCAATACAATATATAATTCTATTAAAAAGCCACGAACAGCGTCGTTTGACAATATCAAAGTTAAAAAATAAATATAATTTTAATGATATTTATTGAAACACTAAACAAAAATATGGTTTGCTTTTGCATGTATTACAAAACGAGACGACTTTTCTAATCACATTTGTGACTGTTTTGCGTCCTAATAGTATTGAATTCTTGTCTTAACATCGGTGCCAGGCTTAATGTATTAAAAATCAGGCATTATACCAACACGAGCAGCCACGCACCAGGCTGCTGCCATACGCGCCACTCGAGGAGATAATGAACAGCTCTGAACCAGCAATCGCGTTTCAGAACCTACCTTTCGAATCTTCACGAGGCAGAAGCATCTTCAAACTTGTAATTCAAGGTTCCACCGATCTCTCATACGTGATTTCAAAGTCGTAACGTCATACACGAGCCTAGCAAGTGTCATGCTATATACACAGCACTCGAACTCTAAACTATATCGTATTCTCCCCTGTTTTCTCATTTAACCTAAACGAAACCCAAATGAAAGAGTCATACCACGTGTTCTCCCCTGGAAAGAGAAACAGATACGAGTCAAGTCGCTCGGATATTGGATTATTACCGAGGAATGATCGCGAACGAAATACCCCGGGCGGGACTCGTGCTCAGAGATTAGCGTCGTAAATCTGTGGAGGTCTCGGGGACCGCATAGAAAAATTTACCTTAAGGCCGGGACATTTATTTATTACGGTGCCGACGATACCGCCTGGCCAGAGCTAGTTATCCTAATACCGTCGTAAATCCGCCGCGGTAACGCTCGATGCGACGCGTCCGCGAAACTTTTTGGATAATGCGCCCGCGCATAAATAACTCGCGGAATATCCCAGCCACTGGGGTATTTCGCGGACCACGTTTCCGCGATTTCCTGAAAACTCGATGGAGATTTATAGGATACTTCGTGGACTCTACGCGTAATCAAGCTGCGATCGCACGAGATATTTTCGAAGATTTCATCAGTCGTTTGCTTTATTTCCTTTCTTCTTCATCCTCGAGTTCCAATTTTCGTTAGATTGGTCGGAGTAATAGTTGACAGCGTATGGAAATGCAACTGCTGTTGGGACCTCTGTCGGTAACCTGTCAACTTCGTAATTCGTCGGAAGATTGGCAGTGCCTTTGACCAGGAACCTTACAGCAGTCTTGCGACTCTAAACGGTGTCATCGTCTACTGGCTCGCCTCTAGACTCAGTTCTAAACCTGGACTCTACGCGTATTTGTCGATCTAGCTGTGATTGCGTGAGACATTTTAAAAGATTCCATCAGTCGTTTGCTTTATTTCCTTTCTCCTTCATCCTCGAGTTCCAATTTTCGTTAGATTGGTCGGAATAATAGTTGACAGCGTATAGAAATGCAGCTGCTGTTGGGACCTCTGTTGGTAACCTGTCAACTTCATAATTCGCCGGAAGATTGGCAGTGCCTTTGACCGGGAACCTTACAGCAGTCTTGCGACTCTAAACGGTGTCATCGTCTACTGGCTCGCCTCTAGACTCAGTTCTAAACCTGGACTCTACGCGTATTTGTCGATCTAGCTGTGATTGCGTGAGACATTTTAAAAGATTCCATCAGTCGTTTGCTTTATTTCCTTTCTCCTTCATCCTCGAGTTCCAATTTTCGTTAGATTGGTCGGAATAATAGTTGACAGCGTATAGAAATGCAGCTGCTGTTGGGACCTCTGTTGGTAACCTGTCAACTTCATAATTCGCCGGAAGATTGGCAGTGCCTTTGACCGGGAACCTTACAGCAGTCTTGGGACTCTAAACGGTGTCATCGTCTATTCGCGCGTCTCTAGACTCGGTTCCGAAGCTGTTTCACGCGCTGCTGACACCTTTCGCGTCGACGCCATCCACGGGGACAGATCTAATCTCGTTCCCGAGGGGAAGTTTTAATTGCACGCGTAGTGGACGTTTGAATTCTTAGACTGGACGATCATCCGCTCCGCTTGACACCGCAAATGGAAATTACCGGAAGGAAGACCGTGTTCCCGTTCTTGAGCAGTCGCTGCGAAGACCGCTCTCCGGATTCCCCGCGTTCCTCCGACGGGGTCGTTCGCGTCTGGTCTGGCTTCAGGGAGGTTGTTTATGGAAGGTGGAGTTTGGTCATTTTATTCTTTTTTATTTACGATGGTATTTTCTATTTTCTTTTAGTATGTATAAAGATATGTATAGACATGCGTTTGCTGACTTGAATTCCGCTATTTTGACAGAGAGGTGAAGATGGTATTCTTGGGGTATTTCTTGCAGGTATTCTCACTTTGTCTCGAATGTTTTGATCGCTTTCTTTGTCACACGATGCTGTATAATCAGGCTAATAGGATGGGATCATTTCTGCCAATAAGGGAAGCAAGTTTACTATATTCTGCCATAGCGTTAGAATAAGGAGTTGGTCAGGATTAGTGAAGATTTGGTCCTACATTTTGCTCAACAGACTTCTCGTTTGCAACGCATAGTAAGTTTGGATTAGGTGTTAACATTAATTCTGTCACTATTCAAATAGTCATTTTTTAATTTTTTATTTAAAATTCTACATTCAATATTATCATTTTGCCCACTCGACTGCATGATTTTTCTTTTAATATATGTATAATTAATTGTTCTATATCATAGTTAATTATAATATAATATATACTTACGATAATAATATATATATAATTATAATATATAATAGTTAATAATTAATTTCTTCTTATTCCACTTTTTTAAAAATTCTTCTTTTTGGTCATGGTAGGTCACTTAGTGTCAAAAATCATGGTCTAGGGGTGTATATATTATATTTAAATTATGTCTAAGCTTTCTCTTCTTCCTCGTTTCTGTTTTTGATGTTTGTAGGTATTATATATATGACTCTAAGTTAGCTGTTACAACTGCAAGTTTGGGTATGTAAGTTATGTCTCCTAGGAATTATATTTTGATGTCTTGTTAGTATCATAACGCATTGAAATAACAGAATCATCGCGAAGATGCTGATTAACATCTTAGAAAGCAAAGAGAAATGCTATTAGGAGGGAAATTTAATTTCCCTTTTATTATTTAATTTCTAAACCAATCTTTTTCTAACCTAAAGTATATAAAACACTCGTTATGAAGTACGATACGAAATAAGAGTATGAGAGCAGCTAAAGCCCTCTTCGTTAGCATCGCGATATACTTATACCTCTTACAAAGGGGATGCTCGTCGAACGAAATTTTAAAAAATCATCATCCGACCGCCCTTTTCATACGAATACGTTCCATTGATCCCCCGGTTTGGGTTAGGACCTGGCCCAAGGCACGAACCTCTCAGGGAGCCCCGCTGATGAATTCTCCACCTAGCCCCAGGTGAAACGCATTATCCTTCCTTTTTCTCCCTCCCCGTCATTACATCCTCAGTCTCCAAAGACTCATAATGGATTAGTTCTAACCGAACTATTTAATTCCCTCTTCTAATTTCCCGTTCGCTGAGAAAAGAACGAAAGACCCACTTTCTACAACCTCTTGCGCAAGACGAGAACCTTTTCAACGTGGACGGTTTTGTTCGCTATAAAGAGGCCATCTTCGTATTTATAGCGTTTCATGCTTGACCAGGCCAACACTGCGCTAATAACTCTTTCGATCACCTATCTCTATGGAATACGTGCTGTGTCATATTCTAATCGGATCAATCGCGTCATCCTTTTTCAATTATGTAAACTCATAATTAACTGTATATACCAGCGAGTGCAAACAGACTTATGTAACTCTCGGTACGACCTTTGCCCTCTTTGTGTCGATAATAAAATCATCCAGACGTACTGTATAGCGATTAAAATTATATTTCTTTAATCGGATCATAGCTAAGAATACTTTGTCAAATGTTATCCAGATTTTCACCCTTTTTATTCACGCGATTATTTCAAATTTAATTATCACGCGAAGGTACGCGTCTCATACGTTCAAGCTAAAATAGATGGATCAAAATAGAACATCGAGATCAGCTCGACATAAAACCGCAGAGGGTTAATCAGACTTGCACGAGCTAAGCTTCGCAGCTTAGAGAGCTTCCAGTCCATCTTTACCACCCTCGTGCAAGGTCAATTTTCATTCGTTTCCCGAGAAATACGTACTGTTGGATTCTTTTCAGCTCTTTGTATTAGAAGGCTGTTTCGATATGGACAGGTATTCTCTGCTACAAAGTTAATGACATTTTCCCTGACAGCTCGCAGAGAAATCTCGATACTTCTCGTGTACGTGCATTATTTTAAACGTAACGCAGGCTACTAATCTTCTTACTTTTGTTAAGCCGGCTTGCGAAGAGTTAATTCTGTGTTCTCGGCGATTTTTTCCCTGCTAAAGCATTGAAATTCAAAAATTTTCTGCTGTAAAGTTGGCAGTACTTTTTACATCAGTAAATAAAAATTGTATAATAATTAATACATAGAATTATTTCAATTAAGTACCTCGCATATTGTTATATCGTCTTAAATTTAATATACGTAGTAGCGAGAATACTTGATTGGTATGATTGTCACTATGAATAACGGAAGAACAGTGCAAGAAAATGCCAAAAGACAGTAGAACAGTGGTGTGAAAGTCAGTGCAATTGTTAGTCGTAATAATATTTTATTTTTAATATTTTATTTTTAATTGGTAAATATAATTTGCAACCTGACATCCATTTTTCTGCCAATCTATATCCCTGCATATATTAACCCTTTGCACTCGGTGATTTTTCATTACAGAAAAATAGTAATTCGAAGATTTTCTGTCATAAAGTCGACGATATTTTTAAAACGATAAATAAAAATCGTATATAAATTAAAACGTAGAGTTATTTAAACGGTGACTGAAGGTCTCCAGTGCAGAGGGTTAACCTTTTGTCTATGATATCGTGCGAGACTCGTAAGGAAATCGGTCCAAACACGAGTGCCACGGGTGAGAGGCATAGTTCATAGACGGTGTCCAATGTAAACAGCACGAGTCAGGCTCACGGTCAATTTTCGTCGTTGTCTTTCTGTCTCAGTTGCGTGTTATTCTTCGACGTGTTCGGACGAGGAATGGCTCGACGCGTGTGACCAATTTCCCTGTTGATCGTGCCACGTGCCATCGGAACTTTGGAAGTTTTCAAACGACAGTTTAGTGAGTAATATCTATCTTACATTCTTACAATTCCTTCACTGTTTTGAGAGAAATTCTGGGTGGGTGATAGAGTGACGATAGAGTGGTGATAGAGTGGTGACCAATAGTAGAGAAACCAATTCGAAGATTTCGTTGGCACAGAGTAGATACCTGTGCACTTATTTCGTAAAGTTAGTAATTTATACAACAAGAAAAATAATATTAGCAGTAATTTAGACATGCTTGTCTCGGTTTTGTATTATTCTTGAAATGACTCCATGTGTGATCTACCCTGTCATTTATTATGGCACGCGCCCTCAGAACTTAAAAGGATTAACTCTTTGACCGCCACGCCGAATCACATGTTTCGCTCAGAACGCGAGTATTTTCATTATCCAAAGCATATAATGGAAAAATAATAAGAAATCGGTGATATAAGACAGTATTCTTCCCCAATGTAGCGTTTATCTTATTGGCAGTCACGGGTAACCACCGGTGGCACTTTGATAACGGTTGACAGTCTACTAACTGTCAATTTTCACTTAATTTTTGCAATTGTAAGTAGTTCCGATCACCGAATGCCGGTCACCATGGGTCATAGGAGAAACCATGATCATATATGACCAACGTGGCAGTCAGAGTGTCAAACCACCCCCTCTGCAACAAACGATAGTGGTAAACAACTAAAGGACGCTAGGTTCTTCTTGACCACGTCTAGCTTAAACCTCGCAAAGGGTGTCACAGAGAAAAGGCTAGGTCCCAGTTGTCGCGGAAGGAAGCCTTTTAAAGCTTCTTCGCGTGGAAGCCGGTCCTCCTCTGTTTCTCTGCCACGCGCATCGGGTCATTCTCATCCCCGATTCTTGCGCGCGGATCGAACGGAGTGGCTAAAGCCTGGCGACTCGAGAACCCCGGTGCTTTCTGGACCGTGTCAGTGGGTCACTTTTCCGCGTTACTTTTACCCCCGAGCACCCCCGCTGCGGGACCAGCACGTGACCCGTTTCCCCGAGGCGCGTACGCGTCACCGGTTCCACCGATTCCTGGCAACCGTCCAGCTCGATTAACGCGTAAGTCAGGAATTGATACCCGGACGCCTCTCCGGGGAACTATCCAGCCTCTCCGGAGACGTGATTTATCGCGTCGTGCCGCCATCGGATTAAACGTTTAGCGTATCGACCCTGTCGATGCGCCTCCGCCTCCCGCGTGCACCCTGCGTGTGCAGTCTTCCCTGCGGAGCACGTCCCGTGCAAACCCTGCGTCTATTGCCCATTCAGAGGGTTGGTATTTATTAAAGGGAGCCGGATGCCGCGGAGACTCGCGAGTCGGCTTATCTGGGCTGCGCGCGAGTGGGTCAAGGGAGCTTAAAGACGGATGGACAGGGCGTGTCTTGGGATCTGTCGAAGTTTTATTAGATCTCGTATATGGGCTTTGCGATAAGCCCCACTCGGATTTCGGCGGAGAAATTAATGGAAATTTCGGCTAGTATCGGGGAGAGTTATGGTTGTTACAGGGTAAATCGATTAGTTGCATTTTCTGGGTTTACTTTCTCGATATTGGAAGCTATTAATTCTCGTTTCCTTGCGATTTTGTTATTGGTTGACATGGTACGCCAATGCAACCAATGTTCGTTGAAGAGAGACAGTATGTATGTAGAAATTATTTAGGAGGCAGCAAAAGGACGGTGGTAGATAATAAATCTGTCATTTATTATGAACTGATTTAGATGCTGTAACCTTTCACACTGACTATCACAGGACTATCCTTTCAAACTGTTCGTTTCTCGCCCTTTTGCTCCCTTATATATCATTTGCATACAGGCGTGAAATATTCCACGAGCCCGCGACTGTCCATAATAGCGGAAAATTCCATAAAATCGTGTGTGGAATATTCCACGCTAATTATTCCTACATATATTGGTACAGAAAGTTAGCTTTTGAACTTTTTTAAATTCATTGCACTATTTCTATGACGACCATCGTTGTCACCTTTGCCAAGAGGTTGATTTCATCATCATCAAGGGAGTTCGTGGACTTTCTCGCAAGTCCTCGATAAACTCTCCTCTTCCTGAATATAAAATTTCCAAACTTGCCAATAAGACCCCCGATAGAAACCCACTAGCAGGCCCAGGACGAAACCTCATCATTTTCTTTTCCTTTCGTCCCTTCCAGCACTACCACCATATCAAGGGTACCTGTCACGCATCAACAGACTTCAGCAATCGTGAGGACCACCGTATTTGAAACATTTATTTTTAATTTTGGTACTGCCAGTATCACGGCCTGTCATCGTCTAAATAAAATTGAAATTAAAATTTCCCTGTCAATTCCCATAAACTGACGACTCGCTCAATATGTTGGATATTGGGGTAGTTAGAGGGTTAAATAATCAGTGGTATATTCACTGATTTTTGTATTTGTTATTGCCGAAACACGTATAGCTAACGACATCCCTTAATCACAGCAGCAAGTTTGCTAACCATTGTAAACCAATATGTACAGTTGTTATTATTGAACTTTTAATCACAGCAGCGAGTTTGATAACACTATTGTAAGCCAATATTTACAGGCGGGAGTAACGCGACTTGTATGCACATGTGAGTCTGTTTCCGGTAATTGTAATAGAATAAACACGTGCATGCTCCAATTTTCATATAAATTAGCCAATTGGACTTCCTTTTTTCCTTGCTTCTCACTACAGTTCGAACAACTAATTTCTAAATATTGGAAGTGATTAATTTCTCTCCGTTCTTGTAATTTTATTAAAGGTTGAGGTCGAGGCCGAGGAGAAGTGAAATTAGTCTCGGTTATTAATTAATAAGTACTACAACTATCATGATAGTCATCCCTAATTGCCAATCTTGTCGTATAAAAGTGCACAAAGTGCGACTACAAAACCGTTTACAATTTAATAAATAAAATTAATATTGGATTACTCGTCGATGTGAAAAATTGGACATCAATGGATATCGAGTGGTATTTAATCGTGGATCCCCAGGAAGCAAATCGAAGATTAATTTTCAGCACGGCGTAATCGTATCGATTAAACGTGTATTTCCTAGTGCTCCTTTATTTCCCTCCATTTTGACATTCGTTCACGCTTTTGATTTGTAGCCCGCCCGAATCACACCATATTTTAAGGATCGAAATTGTGGTTTCGTTTGAAATTAGTCTAAAAGAGAGGTTAATAGGACCCACCTACCGTTGCATCGAATATGGATTAACAGATTCGATTGAAAATGATCGGTCTTGCAATTTGAAGGAAATTGGATTGAACATCACGCTCCTGTTACACGATACATCAATTTTCCAAGCATTTACATTATTGGTTTGATCACTAGCTACCCTGGGCAACCGGATTTATGGGCGGAGCAGGAATTTACGTTACATCCCTTCGACCATATTTCACGTTTGATGTTACAAAAATATCACTATACCTAAGGAAAACGAAGTATAATATCCTTAATGCATCGGTCTAGCCCGTAACGTTTCTGATTTAAATGGAAAGTTTTAATCCACAAATGGATGATCCTGCAACGCGTATTTAAGATCTGAAAAATTCAGCGTTCCGATCGATACTCATGGATCGATACGTGTTGGAAAACGTATGTAATAAGAAAATAGTTTGTTTGGGAATGTAGTCCAACTTGGAAACTCTGATACCACTCGACGGGATGTGTTCCAAGTGGAAGCGAGTAGACTTTGACATCTTTTCCAATGTCGTTGATAAATCTTTTCTCCTAGTTGAAGTTGATGAATATCGAGTGGAAAATAAAAATCAACGATACGCATTATCTCAGTGGGCAAACATCCGAGACTCGATTACCTTACGTACACTCGCGATATTTGCTGACTCGATTGACTCACCGTTCAGATAACGTCACATATCAAGCACGAGATTCCGTTTCGTGGAAGCGAATCGCGTACTGCGCGGAGCTGAGAAGGAGACGGCCAGTCGTGATCGGTAATTGACCAGTGGTTTGGCCTAATCGTATGACTGGCGAATTTTTTAATTGGTCAGACTGTTCGTCGGGACCACTAACTTGGAACGTGTAGATAATAAGCGAGGAAGAAAATTATAGGCTGACTTCTTTTCAATTCCATATAGAACGTCTAGACCTCTGACGATTGTCTCTGTGAGGAACGCGAGTTTGGTCACGGTGTAATAGATCCACGTTACAATTTTTCGTTATTGATTGCAAGTATAGCACCTAGGAATAGAATTTTATTTCATTATATGGCGAAGAAAGAGAATAGGGCACGTCCAGATCGAAGGAGATAGAGCTATGAAGCATTGACAGTCATTCTCTGTGATCGAGCAAATAGTCCCACTAAGTATAGTTGCATATTATTGGGATTATGAGTTCTAATAGTAAAATAACTACGATATACATGTATATTCTCTATTGAAGTCTTTTATTACTCAAGGAAGGTATATGTTTCTTTTAGTGCTTCTCTTGAGAGATTGACAGACTGCTAAAGAGTGTCAAGAGGATACGTGACGCGGTACTCCTAAACTTCCAATTCTTATCGAATGTTTATATAAACATGCGTCGAATGTATCTTAGATTGATTTTTGTCTACGACTAAACTTATCTTTTCAACGTCCACCTTTTTGATACCTATCTTGGTACATAGTAAGTTTTATGGATGTTTGTATTACCGTCTTTTAAATATTCTATTGGGATTCTGGATTTTAATTGTAAAATAACTGCGATATATGTATATATTCTCTACTGAAGTCTTTTATTACTCAAAGAAATTATATGTTCTTTCAATGCTTCTCTTGAGAGGCTGACCGACTCCCTAGAGAGTGCCAAAAGGGTACGTGATGCGGTACGTCTAAACCCTCTATTCTTATCGAATGTTTATATAAACATTCGTTCCAGGAATTTATATCTTATAAACTATTTGTTTATAGCTTACATCCTAGATTGATTCTTATCTAAAACTAAACTTACTATGTCAACGCGTATTTTCTAAGTGTAGGTATAAATCTTCTTTTAAGAGGAAAATAACGAATTCTGTCAATGCGAAGAATTTGGAGTTTTATTCCAAAATTATACGCTTCAAGTCTTCTCAGCCAGATCCTATTCGAAAATCGGTGGAAAGAGGGAATTATTCAACGCGAAAGGAAGAAACTGTCAACGTAACTCATTCTACGCCACTCGAGGAGTGTAGATTTCATGAGTATCAAAGGTAGAATCTCGAAGTCTAGCTCTCGAGTCTACGCGTTTTATCTCCTTCTCGAATAAGTACTCGTTGAAATCGGCGAACGAAGTCGGCGATAAATCAGCGAAGGCCCCCGAACCTTCGACCCGAAGCTAACCCGAAATTTTTCACGCGAATTTTCCGCAATTTCGCGTCGCAGTGGTTGACCAACGTTCTTTCACGCGCGAGGAGCCTTATCTGCCATCTCGTCGTTCATTTTCCACCGCGTATCGGCCGTAAAAATCTTGGGCTATCGGTCGCCTGGATCACTTTAATGCCGAACGAGCGCGATTTACAGTGGCGTCGCTTACAATTTACAGGTAGTTTTATCGCGGGCTGGTCGGAACGGGCAATCGGTTACGCTAACAGGATAGGATCGCGCGTAATAACGCGTCGATCGGTCGGATCGCATGCATAAGTCACACAATTGGTAGCAGCGGTCGCTTGTAATCCTACTAGGATGAACCCCAACTCACGGGAACGTGATTCACGTGGCGCGACGGCGAACGGATTAAACCTAACGATCCACCGGCGATACGGACGTGTGCGGCCTCGTACCGTGCAGAAGTTACATCCTGACGGGGATCCAAGTGTTATCAGCTCCGCTTCGCAGACGTCGATATCTTCCGTCCCTTCGCGACCGAATCTCCAGCCCGCCAGATTGGCCCGTGCACTCGGGATCCAGGCAATTTCTCCACTGTTCACCACCGACCTCCGTTCGACATCCTCGATTTCACGACTCGCGTAACGCGTTCCGCGTCCATGTCGATGGATCAGGTCAGAAGTCGAGGGTGACACGAGATTCTCGCGGAGAATTTTCGATACGCGTAACTTTTAGCAGAAGGTATCCGACTTTGACAATTTTACAGCTAGTTTCGAGAACTTTTTTGTACAGTCACCTAGTCTCTGCTATGCTGGATAGTATTTCGACTTAAATTTTTGCTGATTAACACTCTGCTGGCCGCTAACTTCTCGAATTGCCTGAACGCTGTCACTGGCGAATTGCGCGCGGGCTCTACTGCTCGCTGACGGTCATATTTACGCTATCCATGCGGTATGGTTATTATTAAAAGAGGCACTAAGATCTGAGACTAGTAGAATAAGCATCAGAATGTCAAGAAAAGACGATCGGGACAGTTGAAACAGAAGCATAGTGGAAGCATTGTGCCGCGCTGAACCGAAGTCATGTCTGCGTGACAGCGGCTGGCAAAGTGCTAAGAACTGACTTACAGCTACACTGGTATTGACTGGATGATTTATTCTACAACTATCTAGAACTCTAACTGACTCGATCTCAATTCTAACTGACCGAATGACTGACTGCCTACTCTGTTTGACAGACTTTTGACTCGCTCGTGCCCTTACACCCTTATTTAAAGTCTACCACTCTCTCTTTTCATACACAAGCTTTCTTCGTTGATCACTCATTTTTCACGTGACCTCGCCCTTGGTTAGCCAGGTACTTTAGACACTTGGACGCATTCCTAGACTTTCGTTCGTTGCTTCCACTCGACCCGGTCATAAATATCTCATCCATGCAGTCCTTGTACACCTCCATCATCACATCCTAATAAAGTCTAAAAATATCCTACATTTTCGATCCACTTTCGATCGAATCCGCGTATCTCGAGTGTCAGACGTTGGTTTGACCATTGGCATCGTTGACACTGAATTGCCGATACTGCTAAATGCTGACTGTCAATCGGAAGGTTTAAAAAGACTATGAAGCGTGCCTGGATCGGAAATTCTGACCAGCCTGTACACCGATGGAATCGCTACCGAATTTGCTCGTTCTCCTCTTTTCGAATCAGCTCGTATATTCCGACCCGAACACGCGCTCGCTAATCGAAGGGCTATTCGCGTCCACGATGAACCCCGAACAGCGCTACCACTTGGATTCTTTTTTGTTCTCCCTGATCCGCGCGTCGGATCGTCAGATACAAAAGCGACACACATGGCCGGCGCAACAGGGCGATCATTCAGGCCGGCGGGCCGAAACAGAAAAATCGCGCGAAACGCCGACCATCGAAGGATTTTGATTGATCGTATTAGCTCGTCAAAACGCGACGAGAGTGGAAAGCTGCCTGGTAAATGTACCTAACGATGTACGCGATCCAACCGATTAATCCACGCGTCACGTGTCGTCCAGACGCAGCTTCCACGCTCGCGCCTCGAGCCGATCCAAGCGTTTCCACGCCGATTTTCCGCCCCGAATACTCGATTCGATCGGCTCAGGACTACCATCAGGTGTGATGACAGCGCGTGGCGTCGACACGGTGATGATCCCCTCGATCACGCTTCCTATATTCTGTCACAACTCTGTCGTTGATCGTGATTACGCTTTTTTCCCTCAGCCATTTTTCCTTTGGTAATTAGCGGAAGACACCGCGGACTAATCGATCTCGTCGTACTCGAACGATCCCATCCATGATTAACGCTCGAAACGCCGGATTCGAAGCACCACTGGCCAGACACGCGCGTCAGTGTGGGTTGGCAGAGATTACGATCCAGACGCGCATCCCCGGCGCAAGTTTTAATAGAAGACCCGCGAAAATCGATCCCCCGGGTGTGCACCCCATTAACGGGACGCCGTGAACTCTGGAGTGCCACCCCGGGGGCGGCTGGAACGTGTGTCGCGTTAACGAGACGCCGATACCAACGCCCCAGACAGCCGAGTTAACGCGCGATTAAAACGATCCTTCTGAGCCGCGAAAGAACCACGCTGGTTGTCCATTCGTACTCGCTGATTCGAGTCTCCCGACTCGTATTCGCTAATTTGTTCCTCGTGTGTGGAATTGCGAAGTGGTCTCACGGGATGAAGCTAGGTCTGTGTCCCATCTATGAGGTCCTCTCGAACGTCTTCGTTACGCTAACAAGAAATCTTGTTTGACAGTTTCTAATTATAGTCAGTTCGATGGGACAAGTCGATAATGGAATCGTGGGTGAGACACGATTGAATTGACACTTTTTGTCTGTTACGTGAATTTTTCATTGACAGGTCTATATTTATAACGACCTGTCTCGTTGGATCAAGCTGTTGAAATGCAATGATAGCAAGACGGTGTCAAGCATTGATGGTGATGGCCGATATTCTTTTATTTTAGGTATCTTAGGTCGATATTTCGTTGAATGATCGTTCATAATGCAGAAGAGGGCTTTTTATTTAGGTATTGTCCTAATCTCAGTGTCACAGTGCACACTTGACGATTGATGTACGCAAGTTGCCTGTATTGTGATACACGCGTGAGAGATTTACAGACTATGAAACCTTGTTTCTCAGAATTTAAAAATGCGTTCTTTTGACAGAAATTAGGCTATGCGGGTTATGGGAATGACGTCGACGAGTCATCTCTGTGATATATTCGCCGATTTGCACGATTCGAGTACTTGGGAGAGGTCGATAAGCGACGATAAGATTGCAGGTGGACACTGATGGTGCTACGGTCTCAAAGGCGAGGCTCTAGCATGCGAGCCACGCAGGCTAATTACGATTGATTAAAGCGTCTGATTATAGAACGCGTGGCGGCATGACGAGAGATTTTTCGATGCTAATATCGCGGCTCTCATAGGTCTTTGTCATTCACTGTTCCACCGTAGCGTGACTCGCGTTCCAGCTGAGAAATAATTTTTATTCCCGAGTCAGTCTTATCTCTCTGTCTAGGTCTCCCGGATTCCTCCAGTTTGCACACCTCTTCCAATCTCGACTTATCGTTGTGCAAATTTTGGTCACTGTCCAATTACCTGTTCCGATTCTTTCCCATTACTTGCCGTTCTTTTTAATCGCTGCCCACGTAGGTCGGCCTTAGCAGTTGCTTGTTTTGATAGCGTGTCGTGCGCAAAATGTGGAAATATCATCGCGCAATTTGCGTTTGGTAATCCCCGGTCTTAAGAATTGAAACTCGAGTTGGAATTTAAATGGAACCTCGTTGCGAATGCAGCCTAGTTCAACGTAAACTGTAATCCGCCTCGCGAATGTGACTCGATATCACGAGGCTGCGAGTTAGCAATTGCGGCGTGCACGTGCAAAATTCTACGGTCTCCGAAATTGCGGAAACTCTTAATCCCTGGTATGCGAAAAACAAGCGTCGAGATTTCTCCAGGAAGGGCGGAGCTTTCGACAGAGCCAAGAACAGCCGTAGACGGGAAAAACGTTGGAGGAACACTGGTCGTTCCAGATACAATGATCTTCCACCTTTCCCCTTAATCTCGGCGTTAGAAAATTGCAAGCAAAATTGCAGGAATTCGTTGTTAATCTTGTCACTTCGTGGACGATATTCCGCTACGATGTTTCTGCGGGAACGACCGGGATCAGCGATCGTTTGCGAAGCTCTCAAAGAGCCAAGAATAGCCACAGACGAGAAAAATGTCGGAAGGGCACTCGACGTTCCACGGGACGGTGGTTTCCTCCTCTTCGCGTTTACTTGGTCATCGAAATCGTCTCGCGACGTCGTTAAATTCGTCTTTTCGAAAATTCCATAAACTCGTTAACTCGTTAACTCTTTCGCTACGGTGGGCATCGTCGCGAAGTCTCTCCCGTCGTTTCAAAGATGGAAGCATTACGATCGCGCAATCTTCAGCATTCGGGGCCAAGTCTTCTGAAGAAAAGGAAAATAAAAAAGAAAGATCCGACTATCGCAATAGAGCTTGCAATTCTTTGCGAAGAGAGCTAAGCGGAACGGTAGCACTTGTCTTAATTATTTACTCAATTTTTGTGGCCGGTGACTATAATCACCTGTCGTGTGTAGATGGTGTCTCGTGACCGGTGATTATAGTCTTCCTGATGATTATAGTGATTATAGTATAGTTAACCCCTTGCCCTACGATTTAAGATACATCTGTCAAGCCTTCGAGCCTTAAGTTGTACCAATTGCACACGACTTACGTGTGGTGTCGTGCCTATTACAAGTCTATAATTCGGGAAAAGTTCATTTGATTACAAAAATACAAGTGAAAAATTAAAAACAAACCATAGGCGTGACACGTGGTGCTTACATTTAACCTGGTCGACGTATCACGTGCCAGGCCCGTGATAGTCAGTTTCGACCCGATCGATGTGCCACGTGCCAGGCTCGTGATAATCAATTTCGACCCGATCGATGGATATCCTGCGAAAATAAGCTTCGACGTTCGTGCAGGACGGAAACGCGATCAGAGGCGAAGCTTTGAAGCAGCCGAGAGCAGTCGTGGACGAGAAAAATGTTAGAACACTCGCCGCTCCAACAACTCGCGGATCGATAGAGGCGATCGACTTCCGCGCTTCGTGTATACCGCCTCATCGAAATCATTACTCCGTCGTTGTTGACCTATTCGACGAACTTCCGACGGTCATTTCCCTGGGTTCCCGATCGATGGTCGATCCCGTTTCCTCTTTCTACGTCTGCCGCTCTCCTTTCCCTGCGGAGTCGCGGGTCTCCGCTTGCTCATTTCCAGTCGTTTTCCTCTTTTTCTCCGCGCACCAAGCCGGACTGGTCCCCTCGGCTCTCGTCGATATATATTCCCGGCGTTGGCATCGATCAGCCGCCACTTTATCACGGTGAAACGTTGCACGCCACGCTTTATCGTCGGGCCGCATTATGGCGATACGTCAGCGCGCGGTTTTGCAGGCATCAATTGCCATTCAAATCGGCGGCATCGCGGATGACTGTCGCTGCTGATGACGCTGAAAAGCTGCGAGGCGCGGACCCGCTCGATCTTCCTATTCGTTCTACCGATTTCCGATTGGCAGCTAAGTGCACGTGGCTCCGGTTATATGGCCGACGTAATGGGTGCCGCGATGGGTGTCGCGTGAGAACGGTGTTCTTTGGATCGCGGTTCTTTGGGTAAATTGTAGTTAATTATTGTTACTATTACGTATTACGGGTACTCTAGAAATGTAATTTTTACGTGCTTAATGAAAATATTTATAGGATTGAATAATCAGGTATCTTAGTATCTTAGTACCCTTTATTAGTACCCTATTCCGGTGCTCGGTTCGGAAATTTTACTGCAATACGCTTGCAATATTCCTAATTTTTCTGTCGTAAGTTACGTAAGTATTTTAATAATAATTTTTGGTGCGGTATAAAATTTTTAATTCTTTTGAAACTCTTTCAGACCCGGATTAGTATTCGTCGATTTCGGGGGGTGTTTTGTCTTTTAACCCCCTTCGGTGTTATTACAGTTGGAGAATTATTATTGGTCATACTAATTTGCTTCGGAGGTGGACTAATGTGTATTATCGATCGTGTTGGTTAGACCGTGCTTTTGGGGTTCACTCGTCGGTGGTTGAATTTGCGAGGTTTTTGGTTCATCGTGCAGGTTCTAACGTAGCTGATTGAAAGCCAAATGTGAATTGTGTATAGTATATACTATACTTAATGTATCATATTTCGAGATGACGGTAAAAATCCTCTTTCTCCACTTTTTGAACACCAAGTTCAGATAAGATTGTTATATAGCGTAATTCGAGGCTTTAATTATACGAGGATTTGCTCTAATGTAGGATCTGCTGGAGAATAGCTTGGATTGCGGTCTCTGTTGCGAGTATTGTAATGGATTTAGGGATTATTATTGCGTTTACCGTGGTGAATATTTCATTCCGTATTTTCGCGTAAGAATCTTCTGCGACTGGTTGACTAATTCTGGAATCTCGCATAAATTTATTTAAGAATTATTCACTTCGGTTAATTACATTTAATTCTTCCAATATTCTTATTTAAATAAATGTCAGGATATATATATCTCGAAATTAAATATTCCAATGTAATTCCAGTAATTTAAATGTATCTTATTATACGACACTTATATTGTATTTTTCTTCATATGCAAGTATCATATAAATTACTCGAAAATTGCACCGATAATTTTCATGAATCGAACATAGAGAAAATTGATATCTCCAACATCCGTCTCTAAATTTCTAACTCTTAGAATTAATTTATTCATTTCGCCAACAGTTGCACAACCATTTCATAACCCTGTAATAAATCCCAATTGGATATAAAATCTTGCGTATAAATCCAGCTGAAAGTTTCTTCCAAATATATAAACACTTTTTCGCAACGAAAGACCATACTCGCCCCTTGTTTTGTGAGAGATATAGTAAGGGTAACACTAAGGAATACGTGTCAAAAACTGAAAAGCTCGTCTCGAAAAAGGTTTATTTTATACTGTGGTCTTTGACTAACTGCTGATGACTTCTCACGATCTTTTATGGAATTGTGGAGGTCCTTCCCCAGGATCGTTGATGTCGAGATGGCGCAGGTATCCTCGGTGTGTAGTGTAGCTATAAGGGACGGTAGAAAACACGGTAACATGTTATGCGTTACTAATTTTTCATAATTTTTTGAAATGTGAATCTAAGAAATCACAAACACTCTCTGTAGAGGGTGTCCACCCCTACGATTGGTGGTGGTGCTAGAAGGGACGAAAGGAGGTTTATTTTATACTGTGGTCTTTGATTATCTGCTGATGACTTCTCACGATCTTTTATGGAATTGTGGAGGTCCTTCCCCAGGATCGTTGATGTCGAGATGGCGCAGGTATCCTCGGTGTGTAGTGTAGCTATAAGGGACGGTAGAAAACACGGTAACATATTATGCGTTACTAATTTTTCATAATTTTTTGAAATGTGAATCTAAGAAATCACAAACACTCTCTGTAGAGGGTGTCCACCCTTACGGTTGATGGTGGTGCCAGAAGGGACGAAAGGAAAAGGAAGGGATGCGTTTCATTCTGAGCCTGCTAGCGGACTCATCAGTAAGGCTACCCTAACAGGCCCTGCCATAGACAAGGATACTATTGGAAGGTCGGGAAATTATATATATATAGGAATTGGAGGTTTTCGAAGGACTTGCGAAAAAATCCTCGAAGTTGGAATCCATCTAGTGGCGAGGGTGAGAATGCTGGTCGCTATAGAACGATCGAGTTTACAGGAGCACAGAGTTATCTTGATCCGATTGTCAATAGCCAGTCTATTAGCGTTCGTCTTATAGCGTAAACCACGAACCTTTCACCCTTACGCAGTAGTACAGGTCAGCCATTAACCCTACACCACGCTCCACTCACTACCCTGTCTCATTATCATTATTTTATTTTCAACAATCATCCCCAAATCGTCGAATCTCGATCATCTGCCAATCCGGTCGGATCTCATCCGATCGTTCGAAGGTCGTGGGACCATACGTGGACCGGGATGAAAATCGTGGAGATATGAAAATGCACGGTAAAAAGGGGACAGTGGATGATGCATCTTTTATATGCGTGTCAAGGCTAGTTCTTCCGAGCACGTCTGTTGCCCGTGTCCCGATTCGACAAAGCGACCGGGAGTTTTGTCTCGCGTTCTCGCGTCAGAGACACAGAAGCAGCGTGGTCTCGTTGCAGCGAGTTGCGCTACGTGTTTGCTGCACAGAGCACGCGTGCAAATTAGTCGAGCTGCCGCGCGACCGGCTCTTATCAGCATCGACTTCGCCAATGTTTCCTTATGACCAGGCTGTTTTCACTGCGAACGACTTGGCAGAAGGAAACCGGTTGTTAAACGGTGTTCAGACGCGCCGCGAGTCCCGTTCCAGCCACTTCTCGCTTCTTTATTGTCGATTTAAGCTTTATTGATTCGTCGTTCATTTTGTTTCTTCTCGCAATCCACGCGATCGATGAAATAGTTCTCGCCTCTGAAGACGTCTGCTTGACTTAATTGCTATTTAATCATTCGCGTTTACTTTGGAATGCAAGTACTGGAATTTTTCGAGTATTGGATATATTTTTTGGAAATGTTTTGAGACACTCTGTAGATTATTTCGTAGATTGTTCCAGGCTAGGAATAATAAGGATTTAGGAGGATTTAGGAGGATTTTGGAAGGCTTAGGTGGACTTGGTGATCACGAGCCCATTTTTTTGTATCTGAGCGCCCTATTGTCTTTTGTCTTCGCAGGGGGGCACGCGTCTTGGCATGTGTGTACCCTATTGTCTTTTCTCTTTGTTAAGGGTACGTGTCGCGGAACGCTCTCGATGGTTCTGATCTTTCTAGAACCGTGATCCGCAACACGTACCCCTGCACGATTTGTGACTGGTCATCGAACGTTTCCCATCTTTTCCAAGTCGCCACAAGGATAAGTAATAGCGCCAAGATAGCGTGATATTGACGCTAAAATTATCAGAGTATCAAAATAATTCGTTTTAAACCTTTTATCCTCGCAATTGCTAAATATGCAATTTTTTTGACAAAATTAACCATCATTCGAGTCTCATAGTAAATAAATCGATTGAAACACGAATTTGACGGGTGAGTGTTGGGTCTGTAACTAGGAGGCCCATGTAAACATCATAGGTCTGACTCGTGGTCAATTTCCATCGATGTTCTTCCGTCTCAGTTACGTGTTATTTCGTGTCAAGTTCGGACATAGTAACTCGACGTGATCGACGTTGCTCTTCGCTATGGCACGCGCCATCGTAACTTAACACGTTGGCAACCAGGTATTTGATCTCCATCCTTTCACGTAGGGCCGGACTTATAATTAAGTATTAGATCCTAGCTCTGAGTAAAACGACCTACAAGTCTGTTACTACAAAGCTAAACTTATATTCTTCATTGAACGTTGGGGTAGTATTATTAGTATATTAGTATACTATATATTATTATAGTATACAGTATTTTTCTTATATTACGACAAAATAATATTTGTACGAATTTCTTCGTAGAAAAACACCCAGCAAAATGGAAATCTCCATGATCGGTCATCCACGTGTTAAATCCTAATGTAAGAAGTTAATAATCGTAATACATATACTCTTTCATTTTCACCGCACTGTTTTAATTATCATAAACAATATATACCATATTTAGGTACTCGGTACACATCGATAGAGTTCGAGCGTTAACAAAGACAGCTTCCAAAATTGACATATTCGTCATCAGGTGTAAGACTCAAAGCTCGAAACACGAGTTATCCGATACGAATTCGTACTCCTGTAACACGAACACAAATTTACTACCGTAATAAAGATCCACTACTGCATCTCTAATCAGCTATTACTCGCAGGAAATTAACGCGGTGAATATCAGCGAAATAGACGAGGCAAGTGAAATTCGCCATATTAAACGCGCGTTGCATTTTCTATAAAATCCAATTATTCCCTCGCTTCCGGATACAGTAGCCTGTAAACCCATTAGCCTAAGATTCTCGGCTAACCTATTTCGCCAATCGGTTTTACCAAACGCGATAATTCCTCGAGTCAGACGCGATAATTCCCCGGATACGCGCGGAGGTACACACGAGCGTGTACAGTCGGCCTCGAAAGCCAAGATCCTGGCCCACCCACCCACCCAGCCACCCGTTCTCGCGAGACCCTAATGACCCTGCAGACTTAGCTCAGCCCCGACGCGTTCAATTTTCCCAGCTGAACGGTCTGTTCGTTTCTGTGGCCCGGCGCGTTTATAGATTAAAACGAGACAGCGAGAGCACGCAGCAGCGTAATCCGTTTATTGCGAAATCCTCGCGCGCAGTGTGGATCCCTGCGAATCGGGTTATCGGATGAACATTCCGCGGCTGGGAGCTGCAATTCGCCGACGTGCCGCCGGTACAAACGTTTATAATAGTCTCCTCGCGCCATTGTTTAAAATACCGGCCGATCTGCACCGTGGTTGAACAGAAACTATTCTCTCGCCACCCTCTTTGTCTCTCTTTTTTCCGCCCGTTTTCCCTCCACCCCTCCCCCGCTCCTCGTACTTCTTTTTTTCAATAACCGTTTGATCGAGTTTGCGCTACCACGGGAGACTGACAGAGAGAGAGATAGAGCAAGAGAGACAGGGAGAAAAAGAGAGAAACGACGGTGGTTGTCACAGGGTGAATTGAAAAAAATATTCGCACAATTGGAACGCGAACGGTGGTTTAGTTAGCGAGCAAATCGCGCTCGGATAACGGCACGCGTTTCAACTTAATATTCCGCTGCTTGCCAGCTAATTACCTTAATCGAAATTCACTGATACGCGCGATTCCCGGCAACGAGTTCCCAAAAGTTTTATTCCGTATAAACGTCCGTGGAACACGGCGGGTGGAAAAGGGGCGGCGAGGGGGCGGCGAGCACCCCGTCGCCACAGCTCGATCGTAATTACCGCTCGTCGAACCAGCTCCGCGCGGTTCCACCCCTAATAGGATTTTATTGAATCGCAACGTTCGCGTTTCAATTTTTCTTCCCACCCCCCGTCGCCTGTTTTCCACCCCCGTCTGTCCTGGTCCGCTTCTCCACTGACCCCTTTTCACCGTTATTCTTTTCTCTTCCGTCGTTTCTTTTTTTTCCCCCACTTTTTCCTCTCTTTTTCTCCGTTGCACACCTCTGTCGCGCTCTCTCTCCCCCCGTTGTCCTTTTTCATTCGCTCTTTCTCGCCCCCTTTTTCGCGCAAGTTTCACCACCCGCCCGGATACTCGCAAATATTTACCCTGCTCGCTGAACCGATGCGGGCAAATCGAGGTGGCCGCTGTTTAATAATGCCACGCGAGACGCGACGTCATAAAACGGGGCCCCGATCCATCCACTCGCACCCCGTCACACTCGCCCTTGTTCCGCGCTAGATCAACAGCTGCCTCTTGCTCGAGATTTGCATTTTTTCCGCGACAGAATTGAGATTACCGATTTTTTCTCTCTCTTTTCTACCCTCTTTTTTCCTCTTTCTTTCTGACTCGGTTCGATGCGAATGAAAATTGCGGAGAGTGCGGCAATTCGTGTTCCCTGTGCATTGGCGACGCTCGATACGGGACACATTGGGAGTAATTTAAATGTAATCAGCAACGTTGGAGAACGAGATCGATCGTAATTGGGGTAAACAGGGAGGTAATAGTAATCAACGTTGTTTGGATAAATTGTTTTGCTTCTGAGAAGTTGGAGGGGTAGCTGTTTGCGTCAGCACTGAAATTGAGAAATTCGTGCAAAGTGGAGTTAATCGGGTTTGGCTTTTGAATAATCTGTGTGTGCAGTCGAGGGGGGTTTGAAATAATTTCTTCGAGACCTCTTAGTTTCTAGTTTCGAGAAATTCTATTTCTCTATGCTTGTCTCGTCTTATTTCGTTTTATCGTGCCTCTGTGATTGCATTTGTCAATTTGCGTTACATTTAAGTACGCATTGCAGGTGACTAATTATAGCACAGTGGTGCTCAATTGGATTTTTACTCAATTTTCTGGATGTTGCTTGCGAATATTTCTATTTATCGACTTTTGGCATTCGTTTATTTTAATATAGTTATCCCAGCCCGTTTTGTTGACGAAGCTAATTAAATGTTAAATCAAAATTATAATCTAGTTCAGCCTGCATAAAAGAGAGTTAAACGGGTAATGGGCCAGCAGGCCGCGTAATTATTATAAAAGCCAGGGGAGAAACACCGTGTTCTATTATTAATAACAGAATAATTCTTCCGCTTGATATAATTAAAATGGCAACAATTATCGTTGTGTATCTCCAGGTATATTTCGGAATAACGACGTTTCGAAATGTCAAAGAAACAAAGACGCGGGGAACGCGGGAGCTTGAAAAGAAGCGAAAACGTTAGAACGAGGTATAACGATTTTATATCCCGTCGCAGCGGGGAATTAACGAAGCTTTTCGAAATTACGCACCCGTGAAATTGCAGCCCGTTAAATCTTCGATACCGCGGCAAACACGTGTATAAAAGGCGACGTTTTGACGCATGAATGTTTAAGAGCAATCATGATTACCGTGGTTCACGCGTTTACGGGAGCGTCGAACAAATAGAATTTCCGAATAAACCAGAACCCGGCTATATTCGAATCGTAGGGGTAATTAGCATCGGATCGCGCGTAGGCTCATTAAGAATTAAAAATCGTCATTGGCCGTCCATCATGGCGGGGCCCGATGATCGCCGGTATCGGACGAGAATTATTTTTACGCCGGGCACAATCCCGGAATTTCATAGAATTGCCTCGTAAATCGTGATTAAATATTCATTCTTAAATTGCCTGCCGGCCTTGGCGCCATCATTTTCGCCCGTGCCGACGATGAATTATGCTTTCGACTAAAATAAATGCACCGCTTCTAAATCACCCCGTGAAATTACCCTTACCGTACTTCCACGCTTCGGTGGCGCTTGCTTCCCTGCTAGTTTCGAATTTTAGACCTCGGTACGGCGAGGAATACTTTGTGCTTTAATTGTCTAATCAGTGGGAAAAATAAATCACCTGTGTTCCGAATTTTCAGTGCAATTTTGATAGAAAATGTTTCACTGTACACGTTATTTCCTTTTGGTACGATTAATTTGTATAATTATAATCGAGAGATCTGAATAAGTTGATCGATCAGAAGATTCGACGTGTCTGATTGTAATTTTAATTTTAACGGGAAGTATGGTCTATCTCGAGTCTCGAAAAATATGGTTGGCGTACTTGTATAATCCAATTAATGGGGAAATGGAACACTGATATTTCTAATATCGATTCCAATTTAGATATAAATTGTATTACCCTGTGGTATCTACCATGGGTGAAATTTATTTTAATAATCATTCGAGAAATCTGAATAGACTAATTGATCGAACGATTCAAATATCTCATCAGAAATTCAATTTCAACGGGAAAGTTATTTCACCTTGTTTCGAGTTTTAAATTTCGACGTCTACTGCGTACCCAAAATTATCCAAAAAAATGAGAAAAAGTGAATCGACAATAATTTTGATTTTAATTCTAAATAAAAATTCGCAATTTTTTTCTTTCTCGCCTAACGTCAGTCGTTGCTAAAATGAATTTTGGTGGAATCAAAATCTCACAATCAACAACAAAATCTCAATAATTATAATACTAATTTTAATACTAATTTGAAATTATAATATTAATTTTTACAAAATATTAATTACTACCTGCAATATATATTATTGACAAAAGTTTCAAAAAATATTCGAAGAATAAAACCATCCAGATATTTAATCACGATCCGAATTGTGAAATGCTACTATATCTTATTTCACTCGGTCTCACTATGGACCACCGATGATTTTCGTCACTTTTTGGCTAATAGTGGTCACTGTCTGTGATAAAGTTAGTGTCAGCTGTTAAGAATCAGTTAGCCGTAAGGGATGTACGCACGCTGTGCCTTCTTTTCCCGAACGCACAATACACGTTGTGCCTTCTTTTCCCGAACGCACAATACACGTTGTGCTTTCTTTTCTCGAACGCACAATACACATTGTGCCTTCTTTTTTCGAACGCACAATACACGCTGTTCGAGCCCACATTGTCTCCCTTCAACGCCCACATCAACCCTCTTCCACGCATCTCCCTAGCAGTCATACCATCTAGATACAAATTTAAATCACCCCGCAGTAAACATACGCCATCTCTGAACGAAATTGGTTATTTTTCTCTCCGCAATTTTAATATAAACCTCGCCTCGAATTTCTCCGCGAGTACCTAGGATTTGCTCGCGGGTGATCCACCGTATCTCGCGATACACCTCCGCCACAGTTTCCTGATTTCTCCCGTTACTTCATATTTATTGCCTTTCGCTCTATATTTAGTATCACTCGTTACACCGTGACACAGCCGACATCGAGTATCAATGAACAGCTTACAAAACCGCGCGTTCCTCGTCGGCGTCTCGACCTCTCTGGAAAGTCTTGTACCCCGTGACCGGCAGGATTTTTTAATTAATTCTTAATGATCGCTAATTAAATTTCAAACTGTCGACGGGGCCGCTGGGTGTTCGTAAATGTTTTTCAATTAAGTTTCAAGGGTGGCCGCCCCGAACCACCCCCGCTATGGAATATCATGAAACGACTTTTTAATTAAATTTCATGAGCGCCGTCTTCGAGGGACCCGTGAAAGAGGAACAGCTCTGAAATGACGCTTTGCATCGATTCGAAATTCGCCGACGCGTTGTAGGTCTGCGTGGTAATTCCATCGAAATTGCCATTCGCTTTGTTACGCGAGTTTCGTAATTATGACTCGAGGTTAGGTTAGGTTCGTATGTCGTTTAAATATTTCGCGTTCGATCGACGGGTTTGTAAATCGGGAAAGAATTGTATTTTAGAATTGTTTCGATCATTCCGAAACAATCCTAATTAACCTAATCCAAAATTTGATAGATAATTTCTATATACATCGTATATGGAAATCTTACTTCCCTTGCCCCACCCCTAATTTTCTCTTCCTTTTTCTCAATCCCTCCTTCTCTTCCCACAGTAGACCAATATAATTGTTTTCTCTGGCCCTTTTTCTGTATTTATTTTCTAAATCATAGACTAAGTTCCCCATTTAGCGATAAGTGCATCTACCCCTGAAATTCAAAGTGCAGTACTCTGGCTCAGGGTCTTTAGTCTATAAAATCAAATTTTCCCAATCTTTCCTATTTTATACCTCTAAAAATCCCTGTTTTCTTGTTAATTGTTCTGTATATATTTAAAGGTTACAAGAAAAAGAGAAAATAATTTCTATGTGGACGCGAAAATTCGTAGCTTCTGAAATCATATCGTTATATGTGATATGTTAATTAGCTAACGCAGGTTGCTAGTAATCTTTTTTCTCTGGGGTGCCAAATTTGTGTACGAGTTGGTGTTCGATGTGAGTCGCAATGTGAATACGAAACTTACTTGGAGTGCTATTTTTTATTTTCATTTTTAACCCTTTGGAGAAGTGACCCTAAGTCACCCTTTAATAAAATTCCGAAAATCGATGTTAATTAATATATCGAATTTAAAATAACGCAATGATGCTTGGGATGTGGAAATAAAATAATTCTACGTGTTAATTTCTATGCAATTTTTTATTCCCTGTTTTCGAAATATTGCCAAATATTTTGTAACAAAAAGTCTTCGAATTTTGCTATGTTTCTGTAATTAAGGAATCGCCAAGTGCAAGGGGTTAGTATCATTATCAGTGGAATAGTTTATTCCATTTTCCAGAGAATTCGTTTCCACAGATCTTAAATGTATGCATCGTGATTCAAGATCGTGATTCCAAATTTCTCGTCACTCGAAACACCCAGAAAATTAGAATTATTAAATAACCCAACAGGCCAATTCGTTTCCCTACGTTGTCGTTCGAACTAAAGAATCAGGATCGATTTATCATAATCTCTGTACGGGACTTTTCGGCGATCCCGGTTGTTAAAGATGCAAAGAACTATGACGAGTCATCGACCCCTGGACGTGGATCGATCACGTGCTTGGACGATTATACATGAACGTACAGAGCGAGCTAGGGAAGTCAGGCTGATGTCTATGGCGGTATGCCCTTCGGTGAAATCAGTGGAAGAGCTCGACAAGCCACGACGAGCACTATAATAAACGAGCTTTACGATCGGGTTGCTCGTATCGACGTTCTGGACGTTTCTTGATGACCCTGCCTCGCATTTTTCGCCGTCACAGATCGTGACTCGTCGTAAATCTGTATCGTTTGCAGATTAAAAATGTAATGGGTTCCTGTTGTTTCACGGCCGCGGGCAAGGTTCGTTGTTTCACGAGTTCGAGACCTGCTGAGGATCGATCGGTAGATCGCGGATTTCGTGACAGTCGGGGTGGGATTTACGTCAAGGCTGTAAGCACCATACCTAGGTTTGGTAAAAATTTTAACCCTTTGCACTCGACGATTCTTTGGCTAAAAAAAGGATAGGAGTTCGAAGATTCTCTGCTATAGAGCTGACGATATTTGTTTGAGCAGTAAATATAAAACCTATAATAATTTCGATATTATTATTTAAATCGATATTAATTAATATACAAATTTAATGTAACGAAGAAAAATAATTTTATGTCTTAATTTGTATATTATTTTTCATTTACCATTTTAAAAATATCGTCCACTCTGTGACAGAAAGTCTTCCAATTACTATTTTTCTGTAACGAAAAAGTAGTCGAGTGCAAAGGGTTAATATCAGGGGTTGTACTAACAAAATTTCATTTGCGATTCAACAACCAGTCTTCGTATTTTGTTGTCAGACGATGCTCCTCGTTAATGGAATATTTACCATCTGTGCCCACCTTTTTCATTCTCAATACGATTCGAATTAATTCTACGCCACACATTCGCGTTTGATTTAAAAAATTTTCGAAATTCCTCAATTTCCTATATCCTCTTCGCGATTAATATCTCGAGGAATTTCCCGCAGTCGCTGGAAATGAAACTGCGATTTAATAGAAAGAGATAATTTTCCTCAAACGAAGTTTCATATCGGATGAAATTGAAATTCGTTAACTTGCGAAATTTTTTGCAACTGCTGACCGCGCATAAACCCTCGTTGTTAATATTCCAATGAATTGCGCGCAGTGCTCGGAAATGAAATTCTCGTCGCAGAGCGAAGGGGTGTGTTCTTTTCAATCGGAGTTCTATATTCGGCGAAATTAATAAAAAATTTCGAAATTTATTTGTCGCTCTCCTCGGTGTGCGTAATTAATATTTTATTCCATTAAAATTTCCAGCCAGTCAGGCGAGTAAGCGCGATGGTTCGTCGCGGTCGAAAGTTCCACCCCAATTTCACCCCGTTGTCGATCAGTCGAACGAAGTATATCGGGAAGAAAGCAGCTCGGGTGAAACAAGCGTTAACTCGGGATGTGGATCGACAGCGTGGTAATTGCAACAGTCATAGCGCAGCCTGGTCTTGCAGGAAATTAATTAGTTCGAACGTAGCCGCTGCACCGGGTGAAATCGATTCTTTTCTCGCATGCGAGCTGGCCCACGGCCGAGGTCGAAGATTTTCGAGAGTATCGTGACTGGATGAAAGGGACGCCTCTTTGTTCCCCGGCCATTATTTTCATTTTCGAGGGAGAACACGACGACCCTCCATCGCGCTAATAACTGGGACGCGTACGTCGCGCGAGTCATCGAGGCAGAAGTTAATTAATTAAACGACACGGGGCGCGATTAAATAGTTCATTAAATTAATCACGTTGAAAATAGGAAGGCACACAGGTTGACGCAGATCAGACGGGATGGGGAAACGAGTCTGATTGGTCTGTAGCAGCCCGTTTCATGTGTTCACCATTTTAACGTTCTTTCAGTTCTGGAATTACCAAATTATCTGGCATTTTGTAGCTGAACAGGTATTTTAATTTTAATTTTCGCTAGCAGAGTGTGTATTTGGAATAATATTAAGAAATCCGTACGCGTGCTAATTCCAGGGTTAATTCTCCAGAGTGAAAAGTCGTTGAAAATCGTGACACGAAATCGAATGTTGGGAAACCTGATGGAATGGAATTTAATTAATCGATCATCGATATAGAGGTCACGAGTCCTCCCGTATGCAATTCTATACGCCGAGAAAATATATCCAGAAACTTATATAAATTTTTTAAATTAAAAACGCTTAAATCGCCGAGAAATTTGCAAAATTGTTAATTTTCGTGTCAAAATTTGTGTAACTACCTCCCGCTTTGGACATCCCAATTTTGCAATTATTATTCAGACATCGAACAGCGTTTGACATTTTTAACAGACGACAACCTCGCATCTATCCAATATTGTATATAGATCTTCGCAAATTTTTCTCTTCTCCTCTCATCGCGATCATACTCGGATACTCGATACACGATCGTTTCCAGAGGGTTGAAAAGGTGATGAGCGACGATTTCGTCGAATTCTGGAGCACTCGGGATCCGGTTGCACTTGCCGGTGCGAAATCCGTGGCTAATGCAGGCGGTCGCTTAATCCGCGAATGAGACCGACGTTTCGCTAAGCGACGACACCGCTAAGCAGTAAATCCACGTCGTGGAAGTTGGAAAAACCGAAGTGAATTGGAGGAGGAAGGTTGCGGAGGAAGGGTTGGCTCGCGTGGCACTCGGCGAGGCTGGAAGGAACGTTGGATGAGCCTAGGACGAGGTATAGGGAACCTGGATGGCAAACAGGGGAACTGTCCATCATCGGAGAGTCGAACTTCGCTCTACGACCTAGAATGGCTTCCAGGATCCCTTACAACGCCGATCCCTTTTTACGAGCTGGATTTGGATCGTATTGCACGCCCTTGCCCAGGAGCACGAGGACCCCTGCTCGTCTTGGCCTCCAAGTTCGATTGTTCGGTCCTAGCTGGTCAACCAGGTCCAGAGACGAGGGCAGGGATCGTTATCTTCGACTTTCACCCTTCGTGTTATGATTCGGTTGCCGAAAATTGTTTCTGAGAGTCCTCGTCTCCTTTATTAATTGGAATTATTTTAAATACGGAATGAATTAAAGCGAGGGTGAAATGTTGATACGAATTCGTTAGAGACGCAGTTTTATCTTCGGGTACGCGTGTTGGGAAAGGTGAGACTCTTATTTAATATTTCATCGGGGTTCTCGGATCCGAAAGCACGGACTCGAATGGAATAATCGATCAAGAATGCTTGGCGCGGATGCCACCAGAGCTTGGTACAATCAAGGGTGGCTGTCGGATCAATTTTTCCATTTCAACAATTCTGCATTGAGAACTCTCCAATCGTGTTGCGTTTTATCAGGCATGTAAGTAGAGTAGGAGAGAATTGTGGGGATAATTGTTACGAGGTCGAAACGTAGGTTTTATAAAGATTGTAGAAACTATGTTTATTAGGAAATAGGTTAACGATTACAGACACTATCACTAGACACTGCACGATGTATTTCATTATTGGACTCAGAGTCAACACACCCTCTGACCCCCCTTCTCACTCACTATGTTCCTCAATAAAATCCTTGCATATGTATTCACACATTGTCGTGCCTTGAAAAACGACCACCCACGCTTCTCACCCAAATTTAAGAATTAAACACACATTGGTACATAGACTCCCTCACAGTCCCAAACACTTCGCTCCTATCGTCCACTGACCCCAAGCATACTTTATACCTTCACTCATCATCCCACAATACCATAACTGCTGAATAGAAACGTCGATTCGCACCTGGAACACGGGAAGTGGAAGGATCACGAGAACTATACACGTTATAGTCATCAGAACAGGGCCAAAACGTAATATCCAAGCCCCCTATACAGTAGGGATGCCTATGCGTACTTGGCTGTGTATGCATCATCCGGGAACCCTTCTCAGGGAGCCTCAGAGGCGCCTGGAAACCATACCTGAGCAGCCATATTTAGCAGCCATTTATCCGCAACCGCAGCGTGGATCTCGTGAACTTTCTATTTAAATTTCCAGTCGATTCGCACCTGGATCACGAGAACTATACTCGGTATAGCCATTAGAACAGGGCCGAAACGTAATATCCAAGCCCGCCTATACAGTAGGGATGCCTATGCTTGCTTGGCTGTGTATGCATCATCCGTGAGCTCTTCTCAGGGGGCCTCAGGGGCGACTGAAAACCATACCTGAGCAGCCATTTATTCGCAGCCACACAGCGTAGATCCCGTGAACTTTCTATTTAAATTTCCAATCAATTCGCACCTGGATCACGAGAACTATACTCGATATAGTCATCATCGGTATAGCCATTAGAACAGGATCTTAACATAATATCCAAGCCTCCCTATTCAGTAGGGATGCCTATGTATACTTGGCTGTGTATGCATCATCTGGGAGCTCTTCTTAAGGGACCTCAAGGGTGTCTGAAAACCATACCTGAGCAGCCATATTTAGCAGCCATTTATCTACAATCGCAGCATGGATTCCCTGAACTTCCTATTTAAATTTCCAATCGATTCGCGCCTGGATCACGAGAACTATACCCAGTATAGTCATCATAGGTATAGTCATTAGAACAGGGCCTCAACGTAATATCCAAGCCCCCCTATTTAGTAGGGTTGCCTATGGGTACCTAGCTGTGTACGCATCATCCGGGATCCCTGTTGATCTCAATGTCGCCTGAAAACCATACCTGAGCAGCCATATTTAGCAGCCGTTTATCTACAATCGCAGCATGGATTCCCTGAACTTTCTATTTAAATTTCCAGTCGATTCGCACCTGTATCACGAGAACTATACCCAGTATAGTCATCATAGGTATTGTATATCGTCAATAGGTCGTCCTCAATTGGCGACGGTTAATGACGAACCAAATTTCTTGAGGAACGTTGTGTTTATAGTGGACTGTATTTTACGTAGTAGTTTCGGATAACTCTTCTGAACTCTTCGAATGTTATTGACTGACTGACTGGTACTGACTCTCTCGGTGGTTATATAATCCTGGTCTCTCTGCTGATTGGTTGCTATGATGTTGGGGGTGTATGTTAACTTCAGCGTCCTTCGGTGGTGGTGGTTGTTTAAACAATCTAGATAATTGTGCTTGTCTTCTTGAAGGGTGATATATAGTTGTTTGTTGCGGATTACCTAAGTGGTGGCTTAGGTGCTAAAGAAATCAAAGGGGGTTGACAGTGAGGATATAAACAACCTTCTACTTGGGACATTGCGGTCTTAGGGCCTCGTCAATGGTACTTGAGTACTTTCAGAGCCTTCACTAGGACTATTCTAAACAAAGGGCAGAACGAAATACCGGGACGACATTCCAAGGCTTAACAGGTATAGCCATTAGAACAGGGCCTCAACGTAATATCCAAGCCCCCCTATTCAGTAGTGATGCCTATGCGTACCTAGCTGTGTAGCCCTGATAATCTCAGTGGCGCCTGAAAACCATAGCTGAGTAGTCATTTATTTGCAGCCATAGGTCGATGCCGTGAACTTTCTGTTTATATTTCCCGCCGATTCTCGCTGAATCGGGTATATTAATCTCGAACCGTGTCGCGTTCTATCGGGATCGTAAGTAGCATTAGCAAAGTTCCATAGGAGTTCGTGTTAGGCCAAGTTGCCTCGTAACCGCCGCTTGGCTTTCTCCTGACCGCGGAACTGCACGAAGCGTATTCGCCAGGTACACACGGAGAGTTCATGACGTGTATGCAGTTTTACGTCGGACGCATCGTTGTTCGATTTATTATTAGACCCGGCATTTATCGGCGGTAATGGCGGGCAAAGCGCGTTTTAGCGAAGCCCGGTCAGGTGTACCGGCGCAGGCCGCGTTAATTATGGTTGTAAGCTGAAATTGCGATCATATCGATGGCCTGGGAACGTTGTTAACTCTCGCCTCGCCGTTCCGTGTGCTCGCACGTCGAACGCGTTAATTCACTGTTAACATCTGTCCCGTGTTACGAACTCGTACGAATTAGCACCGATCCTGCCCCTCGTTTCTTATGCTTGTTAACTCGCGGCCCGATCGTTCGGCAGCTTCTACTTGCCACGAGGTGAATCGGTGATCGGGGAATTTCCGTGCCGAGGGTAAATCGACCCTCGCCTCGTTTTCGCCGTCGATTAATTTATCCATTCCACGGACTCGGTCGGTAAAAAGGTGGATGTTTGTTTTGAGCAGAAAAAATTGCGCGTTAATCGGGGATTAAAGTTTTAATACGATCTTGGAAGTGGAGGTAATCGCTTTGTAACGCTCTTCTTATTGCGCCATTTTCGAAAGTGATATGGAAAGTGCTGGATGCTGTATTTATTGTGCTCTGTAAGCATCGTGCAGCTGTACTTTTATTTTTCACGTATTTATCGTGTAAGTTATGATCGAATTAAAGTTAAATTGGGTTTTAGTATCGACGTGAACAGGTAATATTAACCCCCAGGCGGTATCGTTGGTTCGCTGGAGACCATGATAGTTTGCGCGGGGATATATTAGACTATTTAATTTTAATTTGCAATACAGAATAACAGGAAATTACATGGTAAAATAGGGGGGGACTTAAAATTAGTTTGCCCCAAATAAGAATTAACCCCTTGTACTACGATTATAATTGCGAAGAATTGGGGTAACCGCGGTGTATTTCGTTCGGCATGAAATTACACAAATTTTAGGATTTATAGAAATTTTGTTCGCAATAGTATATCGCGTCGAGAATAATTATACTCGTTTAATTATACTCGTTGTTACAGTGCGAGGGATGAAGCTAGAAATAATCATGCATGATCAACCCTTCTGTAACGGGGTGCTGCGAAAACGCTTTTTCTGTATAATACAACCAATTTGCGCAAAAATTGCCACAGTTCTTTAATACGATATTCTTATAAAATTCGAATACATAAATTGCATCAACCCTTATATACCATTACTGCTTCGGGTATTTACGTATTCGCACGCTGCTTAATTTGAAGACCACCTGACACTTTGTACACTTACGGACACTTTCATATATTTCCCGGACACATTTTTCCAATTTTTGTTAACCCTTAATTTTTGTTAACACCCCCGTTTAACCCTTTGTGGACTGCGGCCATATATATGCGTTCTGGATAAACCACGAATTTGGCCAAGGAACTCATATATGCGTTTGGCAAAAATAACCGATAGGGCCAAAAGACTCATATATCTGTCCCCCAATATATGTCTAGAATTTGACATTTCAGAGTGCTACAACGAAAATAGCGACTAAGTAGAAACGTGCACTGGTAATTTGAAATGCCTATCGACTTGTACAAGGAATCTAGAATTTCCACCAAAGAATTTTCCCTTTGAGATAGGAAACTATTGTTGTAAAAAGCTAAATTCTGAAATAAACTAAAATAAAGGACGAATAGAAATGGATGAGCCAAGTTTGATGAATGATAGTGATGGAGGCTGGTGTGTACTCGTGAGGGTTTAATTGGTACGTCCAGGTGGTTCGCTTCGCCACTGTATTTCCTTTGACTGTGGAGCTTCATCGTTTGAACGGACGGTGGCGCTAAGCGTCGGAATTATTTGCATGCCTTTAAAGATGGCGTGATAATGGGGCTATAAGTTAGTTACGTAGCTATACTATATATTAGTTATTATTATAGAGCTATTTCAGGTGATCGAATAAAATTTCCATCTAGAGGAACTGGGACAATCGAAATTAGAGAATGACGCGTTATCATGATTCTCTTTACAGTTAACACTTTGACTACCACGTTGATATGGCCATATATGACGACCATGGTTTCTCCTCTGACGTCACGGTGGTCATCGATGACCGAAGCTCTTATTTGCTTTGAATAATAAAAATACTATCATGGCATCCCGAATGAAATATATTATTTTGGCATGACAGTCAAAGAGTTAACGCATCTCTGACATACCTTGCACACGCAACTTACAAGGATTATGCAAGTCCTTCGGGTCACCGATTTAATTAAAACTTTATAGGTTTGTAGATTTCGTCATGCATTTCAAGCATATGTATCGTTATAGCCGCCATTAATCAATAGCTTTTGAGATATTTACAATTAAAGTTTGAAATTTTTCATTACTTCTTTAACTTCAGATTTATTTTCCGGGGTTCGATTCCCGCCTGTAGTTGATCTTTTTCTTCAATCTATTTTTACTTTATATTCATTTCTCGCCTATGAAAACATTGTAAATCAAATTTCTTAATAGAAAATTTACTTTTTACGATTTTTTAGGCTAGTATATATTTAAAACTTTAATCGTAAATATCTGAAAAACTATTGAGTAGTGGCAGCTATAATGGTATATATTCTTGAACTGCATGACGAAATCTATAAACCTACAAAGTTTCAATTAAGTCGGTGACCCGAAAGACTTGCACTCTCCTTGTTAATCCAAACCTAATCTAAAGCGTGCTCGAAACTGTTCGTTCTTATTTTTTCCATCCTCATACCGCAAAATTCTTCGCGCTTTCGTCTCGAACTTTCCCAGACAGCTTCTTACTAGCACTCGATGACGTGTTGGCAAATGGCTGCTGTCACGATTGCTCGCGCACTCGAGTTTTTGCATCGGCTGATGACAGAAGAGGTGGTCATCGACGCGTCCGATCGAGCAGCGTTAATTGGATACCCCGCTTCTCACGAGGGTATCTCCGACCTCGAATGTTAATATCCCCGATGATAAACACACGCGTCGTTTGTTTTAAGAACAAAGAACTCGTTATTACTGGCCGTCGTAATTAATTGATACTCGGGATTATCTAGCCATCGAGTAATCGCGTTAGAGGTGCAGCCCGATTCGGTATGCCGATCGCGGCTACCTGCGAGTTAAAATAATATTTCAAAGCAAGGGAAGCGTATCATTGCCATTCGTGGATCATAATTATCCCGGGCGTTGATAGGATTGATCAACAATTTATCTCGCACGCAGCTCGTTCAAATTCGGCAGCGGGAATCTCCGATCGATGCGATCGAGTGTCACGCAAGTTAATAATGCACGTGAAATGAGGCGAGAATTAATAACGAAAACTGTGCAGCACCTGATTATTCGGTCGAAGAGTCGGCTATTCGAGACTCTTCGTCTATTAGACTTTCAGCCCAGTTCTGTCATCGATGATGACCAATTAGTCGAACGATTTCCCACTGCTTCCCAATGATATCACGACCCAATTAACTGGGTATTCGTACCTTGATTGGCGGAAAAATCGAATCTCTTTTTATTATTATTGTTTCTCTTGTTTCATTTGTCTTAAAGCGTTCTTATCGATGGAGCATTTCCACTCTGAGAGGTGGAAAATTCGATTTCCTTTTTATTTTATTCTCTTAAAATTTTGAGAACGTGATTCTCAATTTCTAGAATCCTGTATCTGCATTCGAGGAAATAATTTTAATAATAAAACTACAAAATTGAGTTTATTATCGAAGGATACCATTTCGGAAGGAAATCGCGAATTTGTCGACAAAAAGAAATTATAAACCGATGAATAATTTCTAGGAGCAAATGGAAAAGTTATTTCAGGTAACAAAATCAAATTGAGCGGTCCCTACTGAGAGGTAAAACGTAGGTTAGGAAAAGCATAAAAGCAAGGTCCTCGACGGCCAAAACAGAGTCCTTAGAAATTAATTGTGATCGGCACAAGCGTGAGTCGCTTGGTGTTGGAAAGAGAGCTAAATCAGAGTGCGTTCCTGTGTGTTTTCTTTGCGTTATCTTGGTGTTCTTTTTCTAAGTTAAATTAGTTTTATGAATTGTGTTCGTGTTATTCTGTTCTTGTTTTGTCAAGTTTTGGTGTCTCGAAATCAGTTTTCGCCATTTCACATTATTTTATTCATTCCAGAAAAATTTCACTTTCCAGGATTCATATCGATACGATAGTTATTTGTTTCAAATATCGCGAAATATCGATTTTTTAAATCGAGTATGCCCCTTAAGGAAGTATATAGGTACGTAGGAAGTTGAAAGTCACGTTGAAGAGTCATCCTACGATCTCGAATATGTTCAACCCGAATCGCGCTAGTCATCGTTCGCATGATCTCCTTGTCCGTTATTAACACGTTAAGTGCCACGCAGGCCCCAGGGACCGGCGCTAGACTTTCCGTTGGGGCCCGTCCGGTCCTCAGGGAATGGCTCAGATTACGACCAAAATGTGCTAACTTTTGGTATTAAATTCTTCGCCATCTTTGGACCTAACGTTTGGGAATTCCTGTTGTAACAATTGGTACAGAATCTCCGAGTTTTATGAACACTTCGCCCACCGCTGGTGGCCCACTTGACGGCCGAGTCTGGGCCTGAACGGAACGGCAAGCAAAACGGGCTGGGCACTTAACGTGTTAACTCGAGAATAAAGAAGCAAATAACTGCTTGTTGGACTATAAATTACGCGTGTTGCTATAACTGTTAACCTATTAACAGTTTATCCCGTGACACGGGCAGAGCGTCAAGCACTATACAGCTTGTCTCGTGCCACGCAGGGTAACACGTTTAAACTGTTTAATTTACCAAAATATCCAAGTCTTTGGCTAGATTCTTTGCTTCTTTTGTTTCCTAAGATTATTCTAACCGAAGAAAGAGACGTGGTTTAATTTTGAATTCGGTATACTGTCAACTTTGAAACCGATCACGTAAACTGTATTAAAATCTACCATACAGGGACTAATTACTAACAAGATACATGTAAAACACGTTTCTTTAAATTTTTTATTACATGTCGATGTGTTTTCGAACATAAAAAAAAATTGGACATTTTTTGGACCCGAATTCGCAATTTTTTCGTTACAGAAAAATAGTAATTGTAACACTTGCTGCCATAAATTCGACAATATTTTAAAAAGGTAAATAAGAAATTGTATATAAATTAAGACGTAGAATTATTTTACTTCAAAATAATGATCCAGGAATCGTTGGATAATTTTAAATTTCATATATTAATTAACATCGATCTCCAGAATTTGATTAAATGGCGACAGAATTTGATTAATGTCGTCTCTCCAGTGCAAAGGGTTAAAGGTATCGTTCAAACTGCATATTCATCGTCATCATTGATTCCTTTTGAAAGATTATTGCAATCCCATGAGCACCTGTTTCCCCTTTTCGCAGTTCATCCGAAGCTAGTTACCTGTTCATGGTGTTCCTTTGCAAGCTTCCCGCGTACTTCGTTCGAGGAAACCTTCGACGGTTCCAGACTTCTATCATCCTTTCAGTTTTAAACTTCTCCTCGCAATCCGTGCCCCCGGGCGTCCGATATTTTTTCCCCATAGCAAGTAATCTGAAAGTAACTACAGCCATTTATTTTACATTCCCGCGTTATCCCTTTTGCAGGTATGAAATATCAGTCGGGAAAAGGAGTTCAGTCGATTTCGCGTAAACGATGTAATAACACGCGAAAGTCCTCTTCACCTGCAGCATAACAAATTGATCGTAAAGGAATTATCTCCAGCAGGCTTAAGTGGATCTTCTATTAACCTGGCTAAAAAACCTCGCTTCCTTTCTTCTCTTTCCTTTCAATTTCCTCGCAGTTTACACATTCGAAAATACGTGTGCAAAGCTATTTGGTGAAATTCGCAACATCAGCGAAATTATAGGCATCCAAGCACGAGCGCATCAAGCGAGAAACTGCGAAGAAGACACGATCTCTGTGAACACCCGTGGCTAATGTACTTTAAGCCTCTGTCTCGTTTATATATAAATCGCTTTGTTAATAATTTACAAAAATCGTGTACCTAAGAAGAAAATCCACAGATTATATCTGCAAAATTAAACGATAATTGTACAACACCAATAATTCGCTATACGAGATGCCTACGGTACGTTCATTGGAGATACGGGTCGTGGTGGCGCTAGTGAGTTACGTGCGAAGTCCTCGCAAGACTACCGCAAGCAATATATCGAAACTTTAATACTTCTTTTGACCAATCAATCATACAATACATGGATTGTAAACACTATACGTATTGTTCAATTTTTGCAATGCTATATTATTTTTCCAAACGTCCCAATTTAACGCGTTTATATCGAAACTTCAACGCAATATATTCAAACTTTAATATTCTTTTTGACCAATCAATCATACAATACATGGATTGTGAACACTATACATATCGTTCAACTCTTGCAATCCTATATTATTTTTTCAAACGTCCCAATTTACCGCGTTTATATTGAAACTTTAATATTCTTTTTGACCAATCAATCATACAATACATGGATTGTAAACACTGTACGTATTGTTCAACTTTCGCAACGCTATATTACTTTTCCAATGTAACGCGAATACTGCTGGTGTAACCATTGAAACACTTTCACATACAGGCACACCTTTCTCGCACTTACCTGTTTCCGCTATAGCCGAGTAAGAACTGCCTTAACCACAAAGCCAGTCATTGTCTCAAGTGACAAACAGCCCGGCACAATCGAACGGGATCCAAAATCCAGACTCCGGAGTCCACTTCTCCGGAACAATCCCCGAATCCCATCACGGTCTCGCCATTCGCTCGAGAACCAGTCCAAACCACCCTCTCTCCGCGTTAATGACATGTAACGCCGTTTCTATCGGGACGTCGTCGAACCGTTCGCGAATACCATTCACGGATACCATTTACGACTTACCATTCACGAACGGCATTCACGATCTGGGTGAAACGAGGGCTGTCAACCCTCCACGGACGCGTGGAACGGGTCAGCCACGCGGCGAGAGCCGTGCTGCATAGGGGGCGAGACAGATAGCGTGAAATAGCCGCGGGTTTTCCGCGCGTGTTTGCGCGCATTCGAGCGATTAACGCCGCGCCGAGTGGCACACACGCCGGGTAGTTAGGGCAGCGGCGCGCACTCGACTTAATGACGACGTGAACGACGTCTTTGAAGCACTCTGGCCCCGCGGTGCGACTCCGCGGCGTATCCGCGCGCGTAACCGGTCACGAGACCGTAATTGCGGATAACACTCGTGGAAAAACTGTCGAGGAGCGTTTAAGGGAGAGACGGTGTGCCGAGACAGCTTAGCCGACGCTCCTCCTCCGAACGCTCGAGTGTCTTCCGCGAGTCGTCGAGATTCCCGCTCCCGGGAAATTTCGAGACAGCGTCACGCCGGCCACGCGAGTACCCGCTGTTTAATTAACGACACGAAACATCCTCGGATTTCCCGGCACTGTTGCGAGCGTGAATGACGAACTCGAAGCGGAAGCATCGATCGGTTGACCGTGATTGGTCTTGGCTTGCTTCGTTTTTGGGCGACGTAAAAAATGGCCGGGAGAGGAAATTGCGTTGCTCGTGTGTCGAGTCTGACGAGTTGGACCAATCCTTCTGCTTCGAAAATCCTATTTTAAATTCTTCGTACCAATCACGGATATAATATTGGGATGTTCTATTCATCGTGTATGTTAAACCTTGGAATGTCGTGCCGGTATTTCGTTTGACCCTTTGTTTAGAATAGACCCAGAAGACCGTTAGGGTCTTCTGGCAGCCAGATTCTAATTGCTGTTTTAGTTCAAGTTCCGTGTCCTTTCTATCTTCATTTTCAATGCATTTTCAAACAATTCTTTTTAATGTTAGAAAGCAGGCAACAGCACTTAGGATTTGGCTGACAATAGGCCTGCAAAGAAAGGGACCAGGCCATGTGCGATGTCGCGACTTTCGGAGCCATAAAGTAACGGGTCCTTCAGGAAGGATCACGAATGTGCGGGTGGCCCACCAGCAACCCCCTTTGAGGGAGAGGCTTCCTCCACCGGCAGACCTGGTCGCGGAAGACGTTCCTCCCTTCTTTGGGGGCATCTGATTCGCGGACCGAGGGCCCACCCTCGGTCCTGTCAACCACCAATGGGAAAATCGATTTCCCTTTGGAAACCATGGGCTCCGAAAGATCGTGCATCGCACAAGGCAGTTAGGTCAGTACCAGTCAGTCAGTCAGTAACATTCGAAGAGTTCAGAAGAGTTATCCGAAACTACTACATAAAATACAGTCCACTATAAACACAATGTTCCTCAAGAAATTTGGTTCGTCATTAACCGTCGCCAATTGAGGACGACCTATTGACGATATACAGTGTATTAACCCTTATCGGTCGTAATTCATTTCTCACGTGAGAACGGTACTTTAACGCTGCGGTCGTGCGTCACGCGTGTGATGACAAGACGGAAATCTTTCGCATATTTACCAAAATCAGCTACAACCTAGCGAGAATCGCGTATAAAAAGCTAGCATTTGATAAGGATTAACAAGTTTCGTGCAGAGCCATTTTTGCCCGACATGATCTCCAAACCATTTATTATTTTGGTTAAAAATTATCATATATTATCATCAATCCACAAGTAATTAGCTTGATTAGAGTACCATTTATGGTACACGTGGTGCTTCGATCAGTTCAACTGTAAAATTCTGTCAGTTAGAAAATTTTGGGTTAGTAAAAGGAATTAGAAGAGTAGTGACGTTTTCCCGAATTAGCCATTTTTATGCATCCCTTGCTTTAAAAGAGTCAATCATTACGTGTAATTAATAATTATTGTATATATAGCAATTAAACAAATTTATGTGTTTTGTTCTGTACTGCATTTTGTGTAATGCCTCATTCTTTTAGTAGAAATATATTTTTCCCGGAATTAAATTTGTAATAAGACATGTCTTCAGCGTATTAAATAAATATGTCTGCGTGTATCATTTATGATACGGGACGTGTTAAGGATTGATCCATGATCTTGTGTCTTTGGATAGAAACGAATACCGATATCTTCCACGTTCTTTAACAGTTAACAAATTTATATGTTTAGATAATAATATTTAAATTATGACAAGAATTCTTAATAAACTGTTTTAAACACTAAGATTGACTCTATCTTGAGAAATCTTCTCTATCTCTCTCTCTCATTTTTATTAACACATGTGTACTCTATGACAATTCTCATGTAACTGTTTTATTCTATCACATTCTTCTAAACACTTTTTTAACAACATTCTGTGGTAATGGTGAATGTTCATGTAATCTATGAAGGAAGAAAGAATAAAACAAGTGTAATTTGGCATAGGTCAGTAGTAATTGAGTTTCAATAGTGAGAAGAGGTGTGAGCATGCGATGGTGATAATTTAATTATATTTAAACTTAATATCTTTTATATTTTTATTTTATAATTAATCAATTAAATAGAGAATTGTTCTTATTGTTATTAATATTTCATTCACCATTAACACATTCATACTAAACTCCACTCGCACATTTATTCATATCATCCTATATAACTTTCACATATTCTACCTCATTCCCATTCGCACATATAAAATTAACATTACACTCTCATAAAACCAACACTCACAGTGTCTACGTTGTTATTTTCCGTCTCACTTGGTCTTCGTCACTCAATTCAATTTGATTTTCAATGTACAATTTTCATAAAAATTCGCGAGTCCGTATATCTTGCATTTAACATTCGAAACAGTTATAACTCGTCATCGCCATGATGGCGATGATCCTCGTCGAGTAACGGTATATAGATCTCGATCTTACGCGAGTTTGAATAGCAAATCTAATTAATAATTTCATCATCGTCACGCAAAATTGTCAAGAACCACGGTGCTTTATGTTCGTATCGGAGTCTAAATGATCGATTACCACGTGCACGGGGTTTCCTTATATTCTTATTACATCGTGTACCGTTAATCGCGGCTGAATGGAGTAGCCCGTGGCTACGTCGAGCCGGCACCATAAGCAGCCATAATCCGCGGGACATAGATCTGCCGGGCGTATATCAGCCATCTACAGGAGCCTACATGGTCCATTAAAATCGATGGCGGAGCTCCTCGCGAGACGTCTCTCTGGCACGAAAATCTCTGGAATAATAGCCGCGTATATCTCGGACAATTAGTAACGCGAGGGTCGTAAATTTGAACGGGAGAAATCCGGACGGTGGAATATTTAAAAAATCCCATTCCGTGCAGGGGTGGCTCGGGGAATTCGAGTCGCATTAATTCATCGAATCTCGGAGATAGAACGAGGTCTCTGCAGAAGCCAGCGTGCTTCATTCGTCCCCTTTATTCGCCGGTTTCCTCAACCTCTCCGGAATCATGGGAAAACTATCCGTTTCCGCGACAGGCTTATTTACAATCCACCCCCGATGTCTGTCCCCGTTTCTTTCGACCGCGCGTCCCGCTTATCGCGAATGGATTTTCATATTATTACTTCCACCAGCGTGCCAGCCACTCGGAATACGAGTTTATTTGCACGAGATTCCAGCAGGACCATCTTCCACCCTCCTCTGATATTTTTCCCCCTCTCCTCTCTCTCTCCTTTCTTAACTTTTTCCAGCCCTCTCACGCCAATTGAAACTCCGCGTAACAGAGAGACGAGCAGGCGGGGTTGCATTTCCATAGCGCGATTTTCTTCCCGATAAAAATTCAACTTCCTTTCCTTTTGCACCCGTGAACGGATATTTCTTAAAACTTGCCCGATATTTCAAAGCAAATATGCAATCGTCCCGCTCCGACCATAGGTCGGATCTGGGACGCGGAGTTGAGAAGTAAGTCCGGCTGCAACGTTACAGGTATATAGGTCGTACCATAAATCAGCACCCCCGAGTGTACCAAACCGACCTTATGGTAGGCACTTGTTGGAGGTCGATAATTCAGCCACTGTTTCGAGTACATTTTTCTAAAATGTGCTTGGTTTCTTCGTTGCCCGGAGAGAATTTTCCAGAATATGGTATATATTTGGTTAATTCGATGGGAGACTTTGGAAGGAGATTGTTTCCGAATTCTAGTTATTAGAACGTGGACTTTTAGATGGTATAGGCGAGTCCTGATGGGTGATTATAACAGTTTGGTTCGAGTTAGATTAGTCAATTTTCTGGTACTTCGGTTTAATTTGCGGCGTGTATCCCTGAGGGATGATAGTGCTATTTCCACGTTAAATACAAATTGCAAATCGTTATTTATATTTTCTTAGCACTGGAATTACCATAGTAAACAAAATGATTGTTTGCGAATTTTTATTTTTCGGATTATTGGAAATGTGCAGCTACTTTTAGCGAAATTGGTATTGTCTCTTCCTCAGATAGGAACACAATTATTTACACTTATTTATTTCCATTACATTATTTTAATTAGTATCGTTTATGTATATCATATTTAAGTAGACGTTACAAGTTGCTAATTCTAATGTTAATACTGCATACACTATAGCATACGCGTTACAAAAATGGAGGACTATAATACGCACTTAACACTGGAACTACCAGAGGTGGAACTACCAAAATGACTGATTTGGGAATTTTTATTTTTGGGATTATTGGAAATGTGTAGCTACTTTTGGCAAAATTAATATTGTCCCTTTTTCAGATAGGAGCACAATTATTTACACTTGCTCATTCCCATTCTATTATTTTAATTAATATCGTTTGTGTATACCATATTTAAGTAGACGCTGCAAGTCCATAGTTGCAGTGTTGATACTCTATTATATTATTACTATAGCATACACGTTACAGAAATAGAGGACTTTAACACGTACCATAGATTCCAAAAATTAAAAACAACGTGAGCCAAGAATCTTGGCACCCCGCACCATTTTTAAATAAAAATTCCAATTTTAATTCGATGCTAGATACGAATTTTACAGGAAAAATGATCCCAACCTAATTCCAACCATTGTCACTACTAAAGAGTTACAATGCAAAGAAATAGTAGCCAGTAAAATCGCTGGAAAAACTATATAAATATTTATTAAACGAGCGAACGATTACAACTACCCTCTTTGTTTCGGCCTATTCAGGTGAAAAGACGTCTCCAGAAAACGAGAGACAAAAGACAAAATGCTAGGATCTAGAGGATCTACAGTTTACTTTAATACTTAGACTTTCACTGCAGCAGTCA
>NW_016914239.1:0-353 GCF_001483705.2 Eufriesea mexicana | reverse complement strand
ATCCTCTCAACAGCAGTGCTTAGCACAAGAGTCAAAGTCCTCTTGTCCTAACTCAACCAAACGCAACATAACCGAACGTAACCTAACTCAGCCTAACGTGCCTACATCACTGTTGCTGACCACACCAGAGCCGAGCAGAATATACTAGAGCACAGTACAGCGCAGAAATCCGCCGCACTGAAATAAAAAGCTAAGGAGTAGAAGATATCCTAGTCTAACCTCACAGAGCCTAACCTAGCCAAACGAAGCATAGCTCAACCTAACGTGCCGACACCACTGCTGCTGGCATGCCCAGTCCCAAGCAGGGCATACTAAAGCACAGCTGAGCGCAGAAATCCACCGATTCGCAGTGT
>NW_016914238.1:0-612 GCF_001483705.2 Eufriesea mexicana | reverse complement strand
GTATGAATGTGTGGATGTATGGCTGTCTGCATGTATGAATGTATGGACGGATGGATGAATCGGATGGACGTACGAACGGATGCATTTATGGAAGTAATGATGTGGGGATGTATGGATGAATGTATGTATGTATGGGTGGACGTATGGATGGATGGATGTATTAATGTATGGACGTTTGTATGCATGGATGTATGAATGTATGGCCGTATTCGCGTAATGGATGTGCGGCTGTATGTATGCATGGATGTATGGATTTAACTGTACGGAGGCATGGATGTATGGATGTGTGGGTGGACGAATGGATGGCTGAATGGACGGAAGAATGTATGTATGTATGGATGCTTGTATGGATGAGTGTATGGATGTATGCATGGATGTATGCATAGATGTATGTAGGAATGTATGGATGTAAGAATGTATGGATGCATGCAAGTATGGATGTATGGATGAATGGACGTATGGGTGTACGAATGTATTTATATACGGATGTACGGATGTATGGATGTACACCTGTATGGATGTATGGATGGATGGATGTATGATTGGACTGATGTACGGAAGTATGAATGTATGGATGTATGGCTGTCTGCATGTATGGGTATATGGATGGAT
>NW_016914237.1:44536-48354 GCF_001483705.2 Eufriesea mexicana | reverse complement strand
CACTGCTATTCGGTGGATTTCTCCGCTCTCCAGTGCTCTACTATACACTGCTCAACTCCGGGGCGGCCAGCAGTAGAGGTCGTGGCACTATAGGCTGAGTTAGTTTACGTTTGGTTAGGTTAGGTTTGGTTACGTTTGGTTAGGGTCGCATTGACTTTTGCGTTAGGCACTGCTAGTCGGTGAACCTCTGTGCTCTGCGGTGCCCTAATATATTCTGCTTGGCCCTAGGGAGGCAAGCAATAGAGGTGTCGTCCCGTAAGGTTTAGTTATTCTGCGTTCGGTTAGGTGAGGTTAGGTCAGGTTATGTTAGGGTACCTTTGACTTTTGTGCTTTACACTGCTATTTGGTGGCTTTCTGTGCCCCACAGTGCTGCAGTATATTCTGCTTTGATCTGTGTAGGCCAGGAATAGTGGTCTCGGCATGTTAGGTTGGGTTTGGCTGCGTTCAATTGTGTTACGTTTGGATACGCTAGGTAAGGATAGCTTTGACTTTTGCGCTATATACTGATATTCGGAGGGTTTCTGCAATCTACTGTGCCCTAATGTGCTCTGCCTAGCGCTGTGCATGCCAGCGACGGTTGTCTCAGCACGTTAGGTTGCATCAGGCTTCGTTTGACTAGGTTAGGTTATGTCAGGTTGTGTGAGGATGACTTTCACTCTTGTAGTTTGAATTCAGTGCGGCGGATTTTTGCACTCTCCAGCGCTGTAGTGTATTCTGCTTTGATCTGGGCAGACCAGCAATAATGGTCGTGGCACGTTAGGTTTTGGGAGGCACCGTTTAGTAATGTCACGATTGGTCAGGTTGGGATGCGTTTGCTGCGGTTCTTGCGCTGTACGCCGCAATTCGGTTGATTACTACGCTCTACATTGCTCTACTATAATCTGCTCGACTCGCGGGTGGCGAGAAATGGTGGTATCGGCTCGTTAGGTTGAGTTAGGCTGCGTTTGATTAGGTTATATTAGTTTGACACATGTTCAGGATTGCTTCGTCTTTCGTTGTGTAAACAGTTGATCGGCGGACTTCTGCGCCCCACTGCGCTCTAGCATGTTCTGCTTGGCTCAGGGGAGGCCAGCAATAGTGGTCTCGGCATGTCAGGTTGTGATAGATAACGTTTGGATGCGTTACGTATGGTCGGGTTAGCATTGGATTGTTTCGGCTTTTACGCTAAACACAGATGTTCGGTGGACATCTGCTCTCTACATTGCTCTAATATGCTCTGCTTGTCTCTGTGGAGGCCAGCAATTGTTTTCTCCACACGTTATGTTCAGTTAGTCTACGTTCGGTTGGGTTCCGTTATTACAGGTTAGGATAGGGTATCTTTGACACTTGCGCTGCAAACTGCAATGCGGCTGATTACTGCGCTCTACTGTGCACTAGTATATGCTTCTCGGTTCTGGGGATGCTAGCAATTGTGGTCTCCACGCGTTAGTTTCAGTTAATCGACGTTCGGTTATGTTACGTTTGTCTACGATAGGATAGGGTAGCTTCGACTACTGTGCTATGCACTGCGATTCCATGGACTTCTGCGCTCTTCTGTTGCCATAATATGTTCCGTTTGGCGTTGGGGAGGCCTGCAATAGTGGTCTTGGCAGGCTGGGGTTAGATACGTTACGCTTGGTTTGGCTAGGATGGCTTTGACTTTTGTGCTGTGCACTGCCATTCGGTGGATTACCGTGCTCTACGTCGTTCTACTATACTTTGCTTGGCTATTGTGAGTCCAGCAGCATTGGTCTCGGCATGTTTCTCTGAGCTATGTTGCGTTTGGTTATGTTAGGTACGGCTATGTTTGGATAGGATGGCTTAGACTTTAGTGCTATACACGGCTATACGGTCGCTTCCTGCGCTCCACATTGCTCTACTATACTTTTCTCGACTGTCGGGAAGACTGCAGTAGTGGTAGCAACGTGTTAATCTGTGTTAGATTACGCATGGTTGGGCCAGGTATCGTTATGTTAGGTTTGGAGAGCTACGACTTTTGTGCCATACACTACTATACCACGGACTTCCGCGCTCTTCTGTGCGGTATCACACTTCGCCTGTCTCCGTGAACGCCAGGGGTAGTGCCCTCGGCACGTTAGGTGGAGTTATGTTACGTTTGGTCAGGTTAGGCTTGGTCAGCTTTGGTTAAAGCATCTTTGACTTTTGCGCTATACGCTGCTATTCGGTAGATCCCTGCGCTCTACTGTACTCTAATATTCACTGCTTAGCGCTGGTGAGGCTAGCAACAGTGGACTCGGCACGTAAGGCTCAGGCAGGTTGCGTTTGGTTATGTTACGTTTGATTTAGTTAGGTTAGGACAAGCTGGGTTAGGATATCATTGACTTATGTGCTACAGTCGACTATTCTATGGACATCTGCTCCCTACTGTGCGCTATCACACTCCGCTTGAGTCCGGCGACCCCGGGTGTAGTAGTCGCGGCAAGTTTGGTTGAGTTGTGTTACGTTTGGTTATGCTACGTTTGGTCAGGTTTGTTGGGACAGCTTTGACTATTGTGCCATACACAGCTATTCTGTCGATTTCAGCGTGCTACATTGCTCTGCTATACTCTGCTTGACCCTCGTGAGGCCGGCAATAGTGGTCCTGACACCCCAGGTTGTGTTCCGTTACGTTTGGCCAGGTTAGTAGACGATAGCTTTGATATTTGTGCTATACACTCCTACCCGGTGCATTTCTGCGCTCTTCTGCGCTCTAATATGCTCTGCTTGAATACAGGGATGCCAGAAATAGTGCTATCGGCACGTTAGATTGAATTATGCTACGTTTGATTAGGTTATGATACTTTGGGTTAGGTTTGGATAGCTTCGTCTTATGCGTTATACTTTGCCATTCGGTGGTATTCTACCCTCTAGTCTGCTCTACTATACTCCGCTCGAACCTACGGAAGCCAGCAATAGTGGTCGCGGCACGTTACTCTTTGTTATGTTACGTTTGGTTATGTTACGATATGCTTGGTTAGGAAAGTGGCTTTCACTTTTGTGCTATACACTGCTATTCGGTGGATTCCAGTGATCCACTGTCCTCTAATACGTTGAGCTTTGCTCTGGGGTGGTCAGTAATAATGGTGTAGGCACGCTAGTTTGAGTTATGTTCGTTTGGTTATGTTACGTTTCGTTAGGTTAGGATAGCGTGTCCTTGAACTCTGAGGTTTGCGCTGTTATTCGGTGGATTTCAGCGTTCTACATTGCTCTACTATACTCTGCTCAACTCGCGGTATACGAGCAATAGTGGCCGTGTCACGTTGCGTTGGGTTTCGCCACTTTACGTTAGGTCATGTTAGTTTGGGTTTGCTTTGTTTAGGGTAGCTTCGTCTCTTATGCTATACACTGCTGGTCGGTGGATTTCTGCGCTCTACATTTCTCTAATATGCTCTGCGTGGCTCTGTGTATGCCGACGAAGGTAGTCTCGGCACGTTGTGTTGAATTTGGCTGCGTTTGATTGTGATACGCATGATTAGGTTAAGATAGGAAAGCTTCGGCTTCTTGCTATACACTGCTATACGGTGGATTCCTGCTCTCTGCTGTGCCCTGATATGCTTTGCTTGACTCTGACAATGACAACAATAGTAGTCTCGGTACGTTATGTTGAGTTATGTTTCGTTTGATTAGGTTAGGTTTGGCGACGTTTGGCTAGAGTGGCTTCCACTTTTACTTCATACACTGTTGTTCGGTGGAACCCTGCGACCTACTGTGCTCTAATATGTTGTACCCGGCTCCGGGGAGGCCAGCAGCAGTACTGTCGGCAGGTTTGGTTGTGATATACCACGCTTGGTTTGGTTACGGTAGTTTGGGTAAGGCTTGGACAGCTTCATCTTTCGTGT
>NW_016914237.1:37414-44319 GCF_001483705.2 Eufriesea mexicana | reverse complement strand
TTGAGTTGTGTTACGTTTGGTTATGCTACGTTTGGTCAGGTTTGTTGGGACAGCTTTGACTATTGTGCCATACACAGCTATTCTGTCGATTTCAGCGTGCTACATTGCTCTGCTATACTCTGCTTGACCCTCGTGAGGCCGGCAATAGTGGTCCTGACACCCCAGGTTGTGTTCCGTTACGTTTGGCCAGGTTAGTAGACGATAGCTTTGACATTTGTGCTATACACTCCTACCCGGTGCATTTCTGCGCTCTACTGCGCTCTAATATGCTCTGCTTGAATACAGGGATGCCAGAAATAGTGCTATCGGCACGTTAGATTGAATTATGCTACGTTTGATTAGGTTATGATACTTTGGGTTAGGTTTGGATAGCTTCGTCTTATGCGTTATACATTGCCATTCGGTGGTATTCTACCCTCTAGTCTGCTCTACTATACTCCGCTCGAACCTGCGGAAGCCAGCAATAGTGGTCGCGGCACGTTACTCTTTGTTATGTTACGTTTGGTTATGTTACGATATGCTTGGTTAGGAAAGTGGCTTTCACTTTTGTGCTATACACTGCTATTCGGTGGATTCCTGTGATACACTGTCCTCTAATACGTTGAGCTTTGCTCTGGGGTGGTCAGTAATAATGGTGTAGGCACGCTAGTTTGAGTTATGTTCGTTTGGTTATGCTACGTTTCGTTAGGTTAGGATAGCGTGTCCTTGAACTCTGAGGTTTGCGCTGTTATTCGGTGGATTTCAGCGTCCTACATTGCTCTACTATACTCTGCTCAACTCGCGGTATACGAGCAATAGTGGCCGTGTCACGTTGCGTTGGGTTTCGCCACTTTACGTTAGGTCATGTTAGTTTGGGTTTGCTTTGTTTAGGGTAGCTTCGTCTCTTATGCTATACACTGCTGGTCGGTGGATTTCTGCGCTCTACATTTCTCTAATATGCTCTGCGTGGCTCTGTGTATGCCGACGAAGGTAGTCTCGGCACGTTGTGTTGAATTTGGCTGCGTTTGATTGTGATACGCATGGTTAGGTTAAGATAGGAAAGCTTCGGCTTCTGTGCTATACACTGCTATACGGTGGATTCCTGCTCTCTGCTGTGCCCTGATATGCTTTGCTTGACTCTGACAATGACAACAATAGTAGTCTCGGTACGTTATGTTGAGTTATGTTTCGTTTGATTAGGTTAGGTTTGGCGACGTTTGGCTAGAGTGGCTTCCACTTTTACTTCATACACTGTTGTTCGGTGAACCCTGCGCCCTACTGCGCTCTAATATGTTGTACCCGGCTCCGGGGAGGCCAGCAGCAGTACTGTCGGCAGGTTTGGTTGTGATATACCACGCTTGGTTTGGTTACGGTAGTTTGGGTAAGGCTTGGACAGCTTCATCTTTCGTGTAATACAGTGTTATCCTGTGGAATTCTGCGCTCTACTATTCTCTACCGCACTCTGCTCGTACCTGGGGAGGCCAGGAATAGTGATCGCGGCACGTTATTTTGTGTCATGCTCAGTTTGGTTATGTTACAATATGTTAAGTTACGAAACGATGGCGATAACTTTTGTGCTTACACACTGCTGTTCGGTGAATTTCTGCGATCTATTGTGCTCTAATATGCCCGACTTGGAGCTGTGGATGCCAGCAATGGTGGTCTCGGCACGTTCGTTTGAGCTATGCTTCGTTTGGCTAGGTCAGGTTATGTCAAGTTAGGATAGAATATCCTTGACTTTTCCGCTTTGCACTCTAGTGCGACCGGTTTCAGCGCTCCCCTGCGCTAGACAAATAGTGGTCTAGGCACTATAGTTTGAACTATGTTACGCTTGGCTTGGCATGGTTAGGATATGTTTGGTTAGAATGCCTTTGACTTTAGTGCTATAGACTGCTATTCTGTCGATTTCAGCATCCTACATTTCTCAGCTATACTCTTCTTGCCTCTCGTGAGGCCAGAAATAGCGTTCGTTGCACCAGAGCCTGGGATACGCTGCGTTTGTCACGTTTGGTCAGGTTAGGAGATTATAGCTTTGACTTTTGTGCTATATACTGATGTACGGTAGATTTCTGCGCCGTACTGTACTCTAGTATGTTATGCTTTGCTCTGTGGAAGTCGGAAATGGTGGTGTAGGCACGTTAGGTTTAGCTATGCAACTTTCGGTTGTGTTGTGTTTCGTTAGGTTGGGCTAGGGTTGCTTTAACCATTGTGCTGTACACTGCTATTCGGTGGAATTCTGCGCTGTACTGTGATCTTATATTCCCTGGTTTCCTCTGGGAATTCCAGAAATTGTGGCCGCGACTATTTAAGCATAGTTATGTTACGTTCGGTTAGGTTACGTTTGTTTGGGTTAGGTAACGATGTTATTGACTTTCGTGCTGTACACTGCCATTCTATGGAACTCTGCGCTCTACTGTCCCCTAGTATGCCATGTATGGCGATGGGGAGTTCAGCAATAGTTGGCTAGGCACGTTAGGTTGGGCTTGGTTACGATTGGTCAGGTTAGGCTTTGTCATGTTATGTTATGATATCTTCTACCTTTCTGCTCTACACTTCAATGCGGCGGATTTCTGCGCTCTAATGTGCTATAGTATATTCTGCTTGGCTCGGTGGAGGTCAGCAATAGTGGTGTAGGAACGTTAGCTTCAGTCAGGTTACGTTAGCTTATATTACGTTCGACTAGGTTAGGATAGGGTTACATAGACTTTTGCGCTATAAACTGCTATTCCGTGGATTTCTGCGCCACTCGTTACTCTACTATACTCTTCTCGACCCTGGACAGGCCAGCAACAGTGGGCGTGGCTAGACAGGTTCTGCCTAGCTACGTTTGGCAATGTTACGATTTGCTAAGTTAGGATAGGATAGCTGCGACTCTTGTGCTATATGCCGCTATTCGGAGGATCTCTGCGCTCCACATTGCGCCACTATACTCTGCTCGACTCTCGGGAGGCCAGAAATAGTGTTCGCGGCACCCCAGGTTTTGTTACGTTACGTTCGGTTATGCTACGTTTGGTCAGGTTAGGAAAGGGTAGCTTCGACTTTTGTTCTATACACTGTTATTCGGTGGAATTTTGCGCTCTACTGTGCTCTAATATGCTCTTCTTGGCTCTGGAGAGGCCAGAAGTTGAGGTCTATGCTCGTTAGGTATAGTAATTCTACATTTGGTTAGGTTATGTTATGTCTGGTTAAGTTTGGTTAGGATGGCTTTGACTCTTGTGCTATGCACTAATATTCGGTGGATCTCTGCGAGCGGCTGTGCTCTAGTATATTCTGTTGGCCACGGGGAGGTCAGCAGTATTGGTCTCAGCGTGTTGGTTTGAGTTAGGTTGCGTTCGGTTACGGTTGATCAGGTTAGGAGAAAATAGTTTCGATTTTTGTGCTATACACTGCCATCCGGTGGATTTCTGCGCTCTACTCTGCTCCACTTTAATCTCCTGATCTCCGCGGAGGACAGGAATAGTGACCGCGGCACGTTGGGTTCAGTCAGTCTACTCCTGATTAGGTTGGGTTAGGCTAGGTTAGTTTAGGATATCTCTGACTTTTGAGCGATGCACTGCAATTTGGCGACCTTGTGCGCTATACTCCGCTGTAGTACATACCGCCTGCCTCTGGGCAGCCAGAAATAAATGTCTCGGCACGTTATGTTAGGTTAGGTTACTTCTGGTTATATTACGTTAGCGTAGGTTAGGATAGGGTAAAGCTGACTTTTGTGCTATACGCTGCTATTCGGAGGATTCCTGCGCTCTACATAGCACTACTATACCCTGCTCGACAAAGGGGAGACCAGCAAGAGCGGTCGTGGCACGACAGGATAAGTTAGATTACGTTTGGTTTTTATACATTTGGATGGGTTATGATTGGATAGCTTTGTCATTTGTGATATACACTGCCCTTTGGTGGATTTCTGCGCTCTGCATTTCTCTACTGTACTCTGCTCGGCTCCCGGGAATCCAGTAGTAGTTGTCGCGGCACGCTAGGTTCAGTTGTGCTGCGATCGGTTCGGTTACGTTTGGTTAGGTTAAGATATGATCGCCTCGACTTTTGTGCTATACACAGATATTCGGTGGAATGCTGCGCCCTACTGCGCTCTAATATGGTCTGCTTGGCGCCGAGAAGTCGGAAACTGTGGCCTAGGCTCGTTAGGTTCAGTTGGGTTAGGATTGGTTGAGTCATGCTTGGTTAGGTTATGCTAGGATAACTTCGAATTTTGTACAGTACACAGCTGTACAGTGGGTTTCTGCGCCCTGCTGTGAGCTAACATTCCATTCTTTGATATGGGAATGCCAGAGATAGTGGTGGCGGCGCATCAGTTTGGGTTAGGTTCAGTTTGCTTAAGTAAGGTTTGTTTGGGTTGGGTTAGGATATCTTTGAATCTCGTGCTAAACACTGCCATTCTATGGACCTCTGCACCCTGCTCTCTTCTAATATGACCTGCTTTGTGGTGATGAGGCCTGCTATTGTGGGCTAGGCATTTTAGATTTGGATTGGTTACGTTGGATTATGCTATATGAGGACAGGTTGGGTCAGAACATCTCTTATATTTGTGCTATACATTGATATTCTGTGGATTCCTGCGCTCTTCATTTCTCTACTATGCTCTGCTCGACGTTGGGGGACCAGCAATAGCTGTAGTGGCACGATGGGCGGTGTTAACCTACGTGTGGTTAGGTTAGGTCAAGTTATGTTCAGTTAGAGTGGCTTTTACTTTTGTGTTATGCAATGCTATTCGACGGACCTTTCCGCTCTACTGTACTCTAATATGTTCTGCTGGGTTCTGGGGAGACTATCAATAAAGGCCTCAACTTGTCACGTGTAGCTATTCTACATATGGTTAGGTTAGGTTAGGACCGCTTGAGTCAGGATATCTTCAACTTTTTTGCGATACACTGCTATTTGCTGGCTTTCTGCGCTCTACTGTGCCCTAGTATGTTCTGCCTGGCTATGGTGATGCCAGCAGTATTGGTCTCGGCGCGTTAGTCTGGGGTATGTTGCGTTTGGTTGTGTTACGTTTGGCTATGTTAGGACAGGGTATCTTTGACTTTCGTGTCATACAATTCAGTTCGGCGTATTTCTTCCCTCTACATTGCTCTACTATACTATGCTCGACTCTCGGGAGGGCAGCAGTAGTGGTCGCCTCTCGTCAGGTTGTGTTTGATTACGTCCGGCCAGGTTGTGTTGCGCTGTGTTAGGTTATCATGGCTTTGACTTTTGTGCTATACACCGCTATTCCATGGAATTCTGCACCCTTCTGTGCGTTGTCACAGTCTGCACGTCTGTGTGTACGCGAGGAACTGTGCCCTCGTCACGTTAGGCTGTGCCATGTTACATTTGATTTGGTTACGTTTGGTTATGTTAGGTTAGAATAGCTGCGCCTTTTGCGCTATGCACTGCTATCCAGTGAATTTCTAAGCCCTACATTGCCATACCATACTCTGCACGACCCTAGGGAGGCCAGCAGTCGTGGTCGCTGTACGTTAGCTTTAGCTATATTACGTTTGATTAGGTTATGTTCGTTGCTTTACGTTAGGATGGCAACGACTTCGGTGATACAGGCTGCTGCTCTATAGACATCTGCGCTCTACTGTGCGCTACCACGCTCTGCTTGTGTCTTGGGACGCAAAGAGTTGTGCTCGCAGCATTTTAGGTTGATTTATGTTACGTTTGGTTATGGTAGGTTTGGTTAGGTTTGGTTCGGGTTGCTTTGACCTTTGTGCTACACGCTGCTATTCTGTCGATTTCAGCGTCCAACATTGCTTTGCAATACTTACCCTATCCTAACCGAACCAAACGTAACATAACAGAACATAACCGAACTAAAGCTAGCGTGCCGAGGACACTACAGTTGGCCGCCACAGGGCCATGCAGAACATATTAGAGCAAAGTATAGCGCAGAAATGCACCGAATGGCGGTGTATAGCGAAAAGGTCAAAGATAGCCGAACCTTAGCTCAACAAACCAAGACTAAGCAAACGTGGAATAACACAACGTTACGTGCCGAGACCACTACCGCTAGCCTCCACAGAGCAAAGCAGAACAATCTGTAGCCCAGTACAGCGCAGAAACCCATGGAAGGGCAGTGCATAGGAAGGACGGCAAAGAGACCAACAGGGTCCTGGAAGTCAGCCCGAATGTGCGAAGTAAAATGCTATCCGGGAAATTGTTTATACCACGGAATGCGTGAAAAGTCCGGGATTTCGTCGCGAACAGGCGCTGGTGTAAGTGCCAAGGTTTCGGGCATTTAGTGAAGCACTGTAGGCAGAAGCACGACACTTGCGTTCACTGTGCAGACCCCGGGCACGATACGAAAGCGCGCTCAAGAAAGAAGAGAAACGAAGTACGTGTTAACTGCAAACGAAGCGGCAAGAAATACAACCATGCAGCATCCAGCATAAATTGCCCTTCCTACAACGCCGCACAGGAGAGGTCAATTGCAAGAACCGTTAATGTATTAGAAGGAAATCGGTCTGATGGAGAAGATACGTACGCCGCAGCAGAATATGCAGCGATCGAGGGTAGTGCCCTACGAGGTTAGGTCGCAGATGGAGATAACGGGCACGCCCATCAAACTCATGCAGGAGCCCTACACAATGGCAGGTATAATACCCGGGTTAGGGACGAGAGTCGCGATAGTGTTTCGCGGAGACACGAGCGCCCCGCCTCTCGCGCCGGTGGGAATTAGAGGAAATCACACCCCGGCTCTCGATATCGCCAGCGTGTGCACGAGACACTGCGCTTGTGTATAGATAAGCGTCGGAAACGCCGAGGTATACGTGGTCAGTCAATAACTTTCGCTGTCGGAAAATATTGAAATCGGCATCGCGCAGCTGGATAAGGGCCAAGAGGGTCACCGTCGCAGCGGACGTCAACGCTAAGTCGCCCGTGTGGATCAGCAGGGAGCTCGACAAACGCGGCGAGCTCCTCGCTGG
>NW_016914237.1:26547-37287 GCF_001483705.2 Eufriesea mexicana | reverse complement strand
TGCACGAGGACGGAAAATCCAGCGACCACCGAATACTGGAGACGCGACTTAACCTCAAGAAGAGGAAAGCACCGCCACCACCACTACAATAACGCTACAACGCCAGGTAGGCCTGGTGGGAAATTTTCCACCAGCACATCTTCGAAGAAAAGAGGAGCCTGTCCGAAATGGGGACCAAGTGCCAAGCGGACATAGAGAGTATGGTCGCTGAGCTGTAGCGGGTTCTCACCAAATTCTGCGATGCGGCCATGCCGAAGAAGAAATGTCACGAATGGTCTAGCACCTGGTGGACCAAAGATCTCACACGTGCCAAGAGGGATGCGTACCGAGCAAGAAGAAGGTACCAGCGGACCAAGGACCCTGCAACGAGGCAGTTAGAGGATCAGCGCTACCGCTAGGAACGGAAGAAATACACCAAAATGGTGACGAAAGCGAAGATCCGAAACTGGCACCAGTTCGTCACCGAAAAAGGCAAGATAGAGCCCTGGGGAACAGTCTACAAGACTGCTCTCGGGAAACTGAGGAGAGGAGAGGCGACGTGCGCACAACGCACGCCGCAAAGAGAAACCCAGAGCTGGCGATCCACGGCGGAGGGGATACTAACCGCGCTCGTTCCAGATGACGCCGTGGAAAAAGACACACCCGAGCAAAGGTGGATACGAGAGGACTCCAAGAAAGCCCCGGAGGCCGCAGAGAGACCCACATTCAGGTACGAGGAACTGGGCTACGAGATAGCTCGTCTCAAAGGGGCAAATGACCTCGCCCCGACCGAATCGAGACGGAGGTGATTCAGGAAGCATGGAGATATATTCGTCAAGAGCTAGTGAATCTCGTCAACGCCTGTTTGGATTGGGGATTCTTCCCGAGAAGATGGAAAGTCGGTAACATTGTTACTATTCTCCAAGAACAGGACAGAAACAGATGTGGCCCTAGGTCGTATAGTCCGTTATGCATGCTCTCAATGAATGGCAAGCTATTGGAGCGACTAATGGCGAAGAGGATGTTCCCACACTTCCGCAACCATATACTGTCATCTGAGAGAGAGTTCGGATTCCGTCCAGAAAAATCGACAGAATACGCAATTGTGAAGCTACGAGCAGCGATCAATGAGAAGAGTGAGTGGAAGTACATTCTGGCGATCGCACTGGACATTTCGGGTGCCTACGATAACGTGCGGTGGCCTAACATACTCCAAGAACTGAAGCGGAGGGACTGCGGGCAAAGCTTGTACAAGCTAACGCAAAGCTACATCAAGGACAAGAGAGTCCAGCTTATGGGAATGTACGAACCTGTCGTGAAGACAGTAAAAATGGGTTGCTGGCAAGTGTCTATACTAGGCCGCAGACTCTGGAATCTTGATTTCGACGACATGCAGGCGCAACTCGAGTCCGAGGAAACCAATTGTGAAGCGGTCGCTTACGCCGACGACATAAAAATACTAGTTGGCGGTAACTCGATGGAGGAACTGCGGCCAGAAGGCAATCAGCGGTCACAACAACCTCTAAATGGTGCAGCCGCATGAGGCTAGGACTGTCGGCCGAGAAGACGGAGATGCTCTTTGTGAAAGGAAAGCTCAACGCCTAACGACCAACAATTCGCATCAACGGCAAAAGTATCAGGATGCGCCCATCGAAGAAATACCTGGGCGTTCAACTTTATCGCGGCCTGAGGATAGAGAAGCACGTGCAAGGGACAGCGCACAAGAACAGAGGGATGTTCAATAGGCTTGCAAAATCGTCCAAGGCCAATTGGGGTCTCGGACGGTGAGCCTTAACCACCCTGTACAGGGGGCTCCGTGTCCCGATCGCCACGTACGCCCCAGCCGACTGGTGCGACCTATTGAGTTTGAAGACGAACAAGATCCTCGAGAGATCGCAGCGAATGGCCCTGCTTCTGGTCACGAAGGCATACCGAGCAATTTCAACAGAGGCCCTTCTAGTGATAACTGGGGAAATGCCTGTCGACCTGGTGGTCGAAATGCTCGCGCGGATGCACGCTGAAAGGAAAAGATAAACGAACAAAGTTCAAAGCCTGCAAGCCTGTTCAAAGTGGAAGCAAAGCGACGACTACGGGATAAAGCCATGGCCGCAGGGCAGCGGCGTTGGCGAGCGACAGGGAAAGGACGAACAACGTGCGCCTACCTCAGCAGCGTTCACGAGAGGGTCAAGAATAAATGGATCCACGTGTACCACCACATGACACAGTTCCTCAGCGGCCAGGCTGACTTCAACAACAAGCTGAATTACTTTGGCTGCAGCGGAACGGAACTGTGCGACTGCGGTGAAGAGGAAACTCCGAGGCACACCACAGAAGTGTGCCCACTATATAGCGAAGACCGGCGGGAACTGAAAGAAGGACTCGACTGCCACAGATTCACGTGGGCAGTCGAAAGTCACATCCTCACGTCAAGAAAGTTGTTTCGTCAATTTCCGAAGTCCGCTCGCGACGTACTCTCCTCCAAGGACAAGAAATGGCGGGAAAGAAGGGAAGGTACAACTACAAGAGGAACACGTGGTGGCGGCGGGAGGAGACGCGGTGCGGAAGAAGAAGAAGAGATTAGAAGAAGAGGTCAAGGACGAAGCACAGGTCTGGCACAAGCAGCATCCAACCGAAGCAGGTCCAACCGCTGCTGAGGAGGAAGCAGACAACTGGGACATGTGATGGGAATGGCCAGAGAAGGTGCCCACCGCATGCACCGGTGGAACACCACAACGTGTGATGGGAGGTAAGACACCTGTGACCGTCACCGCAGGCGGTATCCACAGACTGATAGCGTGACGGTGCAGGTATACCGGCATACGCCAACTTTCTTGTACCAAGCGAAAGCTGGCAGATACGCCTCCAGGTGGCCCCTGCTGGTAACAAGGCTGCGGGTTTATTGACACCCCAGAGCCACGGCCAAACGAGCTGCTTCCCGCAATGGTATGTACAACTAGTCCCATGATCCTTCAACGGTGAGGGCAGGGTTTTTCGAAGCCTCGTGTTCAACACCAACACACGCGTTCCCGTGCTGCGGTGACGCTAGAAAGTACAACAACATCTTCTTCGCGAAGCCGTTATTCAACATTTGCTCCTGGTACGGCGCGGTCGCCAATCGGTGGGCCCCGAAAACGCACAGAATACTTGTATCGATGGCTGTACACAGGACTCCAGTGTTTATAGTTAATGCCTCTTGCCATAATTGATCAATCCATTTATCATACTAAAATTGCTCTCACATATATATGTGTTCTGCAAACACATTTATCAAATGACACTTACAGTGCGTAGACGCCTATATCACGTACGGTACCGTCGACTGTCCATTTTTCTATGAATAATTGATCTAATCATTGATCATTGAAGTACAGCTATAGAACTAAGATCATCTGCGAGCAGATTAATCCAATTGCGATGGCACTGAGAAGATTTCTATATTCAGTACCGTATTGTCACTAGAAAATGTTTCTCGCGATATTTTAAATATCAACTGGTCATTCCAAAATAGCCGTGGAAGTTTTATGACCGGTGAATAGATTTTTCCAATGGCTACAGGAACGTGTAGATGGCTGTACTGAGTAACTCATTGTTAATTGTTAACTTCTCTAGCGATGATTTATCTAGTCATTGATCCTTCAACCATTTATCGCAGAATTCATGTGGTCATTGAATAGATTACTCAAATGGTAATAGAAGAGCATTGGAGACTACGCTCAGCACTTTATATTCAATTGTTTGTATCTCTCGAGATAATTGATCCTTCTTTTGACCATCCTTTGATGGCTACAGAATATAGAAGGTCAGTGTGTTGGTTAGTAGAATGGATATACACCTTTGTATGCAGATATACCCATTTCTGTATTGCCAGTTGTTGATGTCTCTGGCGATAATTGATTTAACCCTTCGCCATGCTATCGTCGACGTAGAATTTGTATGACCAGTAAATAGATTATACCATTGCAAATAATATTGTGTAGATGGCTGCAGCCAGTACAGTATATTCAATTGCTAATATCTCCAGCCATAATTGGTCAATTTCTTGACAATTCTGGAATTGATATAGTATTTAAAGACCTGTGGATAGGTTAATCCAATGGCAATGGTGCTATTCATGTGTATTCAGCCCCTATGTGTGGTATGGTGCCCTCAGCTGCACTTTGGTGGGCACTGCGATGCCCCGCTCTGGATAGGTTTGGGAAGGTAGAGTTTATAAGGCAGGTCGGATTAGATTGAGACATGAGTATGCCCTGTTCGCTGCGATACGATGGTTTTCGTCGCTTCACTATGCACTGCTCTCTTCTACTTCGTTACGTTTTGCACGGATATGCTCCACTGTGAAATGGTCAGGTATGCAGCGATGGATAATGTTAAGGTAGGAATCGATGCTATGCCCTGCCGCCAGTGGTATTCGACTCTTTAGTATGCTGTGCTATACTCTGATGTCCTCAACTGCACTATGCCGAGCTCAACTGTGTATAGGCTAGGTTAGGGTAGCTTGGTTTCCAGATATGTGGTTTTCGCTAGCATTCTCTGGCGTTTAGCTCATTGCGGTGCTATCCTGGTGTCTGCGTCGTTTTCCTGCGTTCCGCTGATCACAGGTGCAGTTAGGTTGCGGAAAATAGGGTACCTGATATTAGGGTGTGACAGGCTTGGATTGGATGGGCTAGGATATCTCCGGAATCTATACATTTCGCTGCTATTCGGTGGATTCTGCGCATCGCAGTGACCTGCTGCGCTTTCCTACGATCTGACTGTCACTCCTGCAGTTAAGCGTTATTGCGTCAGCGTAGGATAAGCTTGGGTATGTTGTGTTCGGTTAGGTTAGGTATATGTGCTATTGGCACCTGTTGGTTGGTTATACGGCGCTTCATATTTTTCTGCTGCCCTCTGATGCTCTCTCCTGCGCTCTGCTGTGTCCTGCTGTGGTTAGCACCTGTTACGTTAATCAGGGCAACAGTGCTATTCGCAACTGTTCTTTGGTATTCGGAGCATTGCTTGCTTCCTTTGTGTCGTCCTGCGCACTGGTGCTCCCTCCTTCGGCAGGCAGCACGCTTCTGTACCCTGTTCTGTTTGCAGCTTTATCCAATGCTGTTCTCTGCAATGAAATGCTGTGCTATGGTAACGGTGCTGCTCGAAGAAGCGCCGCCCTGTGCAATAATGTGCAGTGCTGTGCTATGCGGTAATATTCGGTGCTATTTACTGCACTGTATTGTTGTGCTACGTCCTGCAGCGCGCAGCTGTAGTGCTGGATCTAAAAAATTTCATGCATAAATAATCAACGTTCTCTATTTCCATTCCGATGCGCCAACCAATCCAGATGAAACGTGTGGACGGCGGAAAGAGTAACAGTTAACAAAGATTTAACGGCTCGTTCCGAAGGAGTACCATACCCTGCACAATAAGCATCCCTTTCCCTCCCTTGAATACGAATATGACTGCTTGCGTGTAATCCCAGCTTTTGCACTGAAAATATCGTCCTTGGTTAAGCTTCGATCTTCTGATACTACGCGCAAAGGGAAATGAAAAATGGAAATCGGAAAGGTAAAATTTAATATAATAATTGAATCAAAAATGGATGATGCTTAATCCAAAGTTCCTTTAAACAGTTGATGGCAATTCGTTTAATGCATAGGTCAAGGAAAATTTCATTAAAGTCATTTCTTCAAACGTGGGCAGCGAAATTACCGTAACTGTATAGAGAATATGTAGACATGCTGCTAACCAAAGGAGCACAATAACACAATCAAGGTACTGCTAACTGTTATAATCGTCATCAGTTATATATGAGGCGAATGATAATAGTGTTTATTGCGATAATTAGTCATATACATAGCATTACCCATTCGGCAGATTTCAATCATGTTTGAAATTAAATTAGTTAATTAATTGATTAAACTCATTCCAATATTAGGGAGTAATTACTTCGTCCGATTTAAAAACTGCGCTCGTGTTTATCGAGTAGCACATGCATAGTGCAGCTCAAACTAAGTCATATACCTTTTATACTGTCGTGGTATGCAAACATGACGAGGATAGTTTGTTGAATTTTATGACCCTATTAATTGAAAGAATATACTTACTATTTCTACGTAATACTTATATAACCTGCCCTTAAGGGCCAAAGCGTTTCAAACCCTCGATGAAATCCTTAACTTCATCCCCGCCTTCAAGCTCAACCCTTCCCACTCAACTACTGCTTAGGAAGTGCACCTTCCTTCCTAGCACTGCCTGGTCAAATCCCCTGTGACCACTTGATACCCACAACCTCTCAATTCAGTCAATCAATTGGTACTTTATGGTCACGTCTCGAACTACATTCTCCATCGCTATCGTGTCGCAGGTGTGACGTCCCAAAATGCCTAACTGACGTCACCGGAACCAGCACTCATATTACTCAACAAACGCAAGATGACCAACTTTACCGCGTCCGACGACAAGGAAACGGACCGTAATAGAGGAACGGTCAAACCGCACAAAGGTCTGCCTTGACTGAGCCTCGAGGCAACGCGTAGCTTAACGTCACTAGTAATTAATAAAGGACACGATCTATTTGGAGATAAACATTTTATTTGTCGTCACTCGGAACATTACGTGAAATTTTGGCGGTCAATGCCAGGATAGTGACAATGCCCTGAGAAAACTAACGACTGCTTAACTACGGTTGGTAGGACATGGGACTACTTATCGCCTCTAAGGACAAATGCACTCTCACGAACAACGAACTCCTCCATCATGTAAAAGCACTGGCTTTTTTCTACAATACCGCGGTGGACTAATTAGTTTTGATAGTCAAGACGCAGAAGATGGCCATTTAATCGTAAGCAAAAGCATGGACACAGCCTCAAGCCATCCCGCCTCTACTACGGTAGATCCTTACCTCCGAGGCATACTTGACGCCATGCAGAGGCAGAATGAACGCCATGGACGAAATACTATAGAAATAAACGGCAAATCGAACACATAACAGACCAATACTATAAAGAGAATGAAAGGTAACCAAAGGAGTAGAAATATTGGACAAAGCCTTAGCCGAACTGCAGTTCGATTCTTCCATACTAGGTGCCATGATATCCAGCGAAATTAGCTCATCAGTAACGAATGACAGATGTTTGAGCACAGCTATACGACAAGAGTCACAACCACCAGGTAGGATACGAAGGAAAATCCGTGCACAGGCACCAATCCAGGATGATTCCTCCGAAGAAGTATATGACCATATACCAAATGCTGTACCTACCTTACCATCGATTGAACCTATCAGGCATATACGAATCCTCACTGGAGGTTACGATGCAGGAGTTGAAGACTTCATTTAGGAAGTGGGTGTTGTGCACAATGTGCGTGTAGGAAAGGAATTGTTACTCAAAGCAAATAAGGTCAAGATGAAAAGCCGCATTAGGTATAAGAAATGCACAAATAGAGTCATTCGGAGAATTATATGAAGCGCTGCGACGGAACGTTGCATTCAAGTCACTACAGAAGTATATAGTGAGCAGTCGCACGAAGCTGAACAAGGTAGAGCTGAGAGCATCCATAATTTCGACATACACTTCAGACGTATACTGAACAGATTGGCGCATTCCATAACTAATGAAAACGCTCAGGCGCTAACCAGACGTACGATGAAGGAAGCAACAGTGAATAAGTTCAATAGAATATATCTAAAAGGATTCAAGCGGGAAGTCGGAGAAATACTTCTAGCAAAGTAGCAAATGCCCAAAATAGAAGCAAAAAAGAAAGCTGCCGAAGTATAGCGCTACTTACGTGAGGAACAAGTCGAATGGAAGCAATCAAACGTTCACATGAACTCACAACGCACGCCCACTCGACAACGTAAATGCGACTCGCAAAGGAATGAATCGCAAAGAATAGGACTCAGGCGCATAGCTCCCCAACCAGGAAACAGTTTCAGTCGAGTAGAACACACACTGCCCTCGGAAGAATCTCAGGCGAAGTGTCTCAAGTGCAACAAAATCGTACATCTAGCTAACCAAAGCTCACAATCAGATTTTGCACCATCCAGCCAACACAACCTACCACCAATCGTGAAACAAATACAGTTAGGAAAAGACAGCGATCCAGAATTAGAATCAACTTTACAACTGGAAGATTATTTACTACAGGATTCAATACCCCAAGCGGAAGTGCCGTATAACCCACCGACACAGGAGTTGTAGTCAACCTACTGAAAGAGACGAAAGTTTGCAGCAATATCTTCCCAGCAGACAAACCACAAATTTCTCTCACGGGACAGGACAGATACACGACAGACAGTTCATAAGCTTCAAACTCTTTGGCCAATCACATTAGGTACGTTTAATACTAGATGACTGCCCTGTAATAGAACACGGTATATTTGGGTTACCACTCCAGGAAAAATATAAATATGAAGTCTCCAGCAACAAAATTAAGCTCAACGGTAACATATTAAATTTCCAGATACCTACCGGAGTACAACCAGGTGAAATTCGAGTTGAAACTATCTATCTCTAGGCACCACATACACGAGTAAGCTTCTTCAATTCCGGTAAGACTAGCAGAGAAATCAGTTTTGTAATATTCAACCAAATTGAAACCAAATTTGTAATATTCACGAAGCAAGCCAGATAGACAAATTTAGAACCACAGTAAGTTAAAGTCATATAGAGAAAAACCTGCGCGAAACAATAAAAGCACTTAAATACACTACCTCGATATTTTCAGTCTAGAAGCTGACACTTTACTCAGAACTAATTTAACTGAACACGCTATTGCTCAAAAAGAAAACATTGAAGTCTCCAGCAACAAAATTAAGCTCAACGGTAACATATTAAATTTCCAGATACCTACCGGAGTACAACCAGGTGAAATTCGAGTTGAAACTATCTATCTCTAGGCACCACATACACGAGTAAGCTTCTTCAATTCCGGTAAGACTAGCAGAGAAATCAGTTTTGTAATATTCAACCAAATTGAAACCAAATTTGTAATATTCACGAAGCAAGCCAGATAGACAAATTTAGAACCACAGTAAGTTAAAGTCATATAGAGAAAAACCTGCGCGAAACAATAAAAGCACTTTAATACACTACCTCGATATTTTCAGTCTAGAAGCTGACACTTTACTCAGAACTAATTTAACTGAACACGCTATTGCTCTAAAAGAAAACAGAATCATCATTATCAAATCACACAGACACCCTGAAGCTCACAAACAGGAAATAGGAGGACAGATGGTCGAAATTCTTAATAAAGGAAATTATAGAAGAATCAGACTCCCCTTCGAATTACCATGTATGCGTCGTACTTAGGAAAGCCGAAGCATCCGGAAAGCAAGTATGACGCACAGCTATTTCCTTTAGAAAATTGAACGAATTAACGGATCAAGACCCGTATCCCCTACTCGAAAATGACGATATTCCACCTCAGATCGGAAATGCCAAATTTATCTCTGCCCACGACATATCCTCCTGTCTTCACCAAATACCAATGGCTGCATCATCAAAGAAATATACAGCATTTATCACACCGCAGGGACACGTTCATTTTAACCGCATGACATTTGGATTGGAAGATGTCCCGCAAAATTCCAACGCAGGATGGATACGGCGCTTAAGGGATTGATTAACAAGCATTGGCCTGTCTACCTTGATGACATTACGATACTTAGAGATACATAACTAGGATCCTGCAAGTGTGCTCCAACCAATTAGAGAACTCGGATTTTAAACCCATCCGGGTAAATTTGAATCATTGAAACATAAATTAGAGTACCTTTGAAATTTAATCACAGCTGATGAAATGAAACCAAATCTTAAAAAGATATACGCAGTGAAAAAGTTCAAAATTCCAACTAACCGAACCGAAATAAAGACATATTTAGGACTATCTGGACATTGCAGTAAATTCATTAAAAGCGTTTCAAAAGTTGCTAAACCCCTGACAGATTTGGTGAAGGAAGGGGCATCATTCTATAGGACGGAAAAACAACAGAACAGTTTTGACTCGCTAAAGAGCGCCTTATGCGAAGTACCAGCACAGGCATACCCTGACTTTAGCAAACCCTGCACGTTAACGACAGATGCAAGTAACGACGGACTAGGTGCTATTCAATCCCAGGACAGCCATCCATGTTGCTGTAATACCGCACACTGAATCCACCTGAGAATGACCATTCCATGGCCGAAAAATTATGGTTCGCTAAAGTTTGGGCAGTAAAAGGCCAAATGCAGTGCTAGATAGGACGAAAATTCCTAGCGAGAACTGATCACCAAGCCCTAAAATGCCTGCATAATTGCTGACACCTCATCATGCTCCATGAGGTGGAGACTAAGATTAGAGGAATATGAACATGAAATCGACTATACTAAAGGAAAAGGTAATACAGCCGCACAGGCACTACCTAGAATACACATAATAACACAACCATTATCAGCCGACGAAGCAAGCAACATAGATCACATAGAGGAATTTGCCGAGTGGAAAAGGGAAACAGATATGCCTGCTCGCTCAGAGATAATTCCCAACGCTCACTCATTCTGTCAACCAGCAAAAATGAAATTAGGCATTTATGACAAAATTAAATTGCTAATGAAATTATGCTTCATAGCTATAAACCAAAACAAAATAGTAATAAGGGACAACACATTTACAGAAATGGAAAAAAAACGCGTTAAAATCTTCGTGATGTAGATAAAACATAAAGTCTGACCGATACAATATGCTTGGGAACCGATTAATGACCTAACACCTGGAGAAATAGAAACAGTGATAAAGGCAAAC